>NC_056662.1:122806430-123109597 GCF_018350195.1 Panthera tigris
AACATTTTTCTAGATATGTCTCCTCAGTCAAGGGAAATACAAACAAAAAATAAACTATAAGGACTACATCAAAATGAAAACCGTGTGCACACATGAGGAAACAATCAACAAATCTTAAAGACAACCTAGTAAATGGGAGAAAATATTTGCAAATGACATATCCAATATAGGATTAGTATCCAAAACAAAAACTTCTACAACATGACAAAACCCCCAAATAATCCAATTAAAAATGGGTAGAAGACATAATCAGACATTTCTCCAAAGGTGGCCAAAAGACACATGAAAGTTCAACATCACTTATCATCAGGGAAATGCAATTCAAAACTATAATGAGATATCACCTCACACCAGTGAGAAGGACTAAAATCAAAAACACAAGAAACCAACCAGCATTGGTGAGGATGTGAAGGAAAAAGAACACTTGTGCACTGTTCTGGGAATGCAAACAGGTGCAGCCACTGTGAAAACCAGTACAGAGGTTCCTCAAAATATTAAAAAATAGAATTATCATATGATCCTGCAATTCCACTAATGGGTATTTACCCAAAGAATATGAAAACACTAATTTAAAAAGATATATACACCCCAGTATTTATTGCAGCATTATTTATAATAGCCAAATTATGGAAGCAACCCAAGTGTCCATCGATAGATGAATAGATACTTAAGCAGTAGTATATACAAAAATGATGGAATATTAACTGATCCATAAAAAGGAATAAAATCTTGCCATTTACAACAACATGAATGGATCTAAAGGGTAAAATGCTAAGTGAAATAAGTCACTCAGAAAAAGACACTCTATGATTTCACTCATATGTGCAATTTAAGAAACAACACAAATGATGGGGCACCTGGCTGGCGGTTGGACACCCAACTTCAGCTTGGGTCATGATCTCATAGTCTGTGAGTTCGAGCCCCACATCAGGCTCTGTGCTGACAGCTCAGAGCCTGGAGCCTGCTTCAGATTCTGTGTCTCCCTCTCTCTATGCCCCTCCCCTGCTCATGCTCTGTTTCTGTCTCAAAAATAAGTAAAAACATTTTTAAAAATTTAAAAAAAAGAAAAAGAAACAACACAAATGAATAAAGAAAAAAAGAGACAAAAAAAACAGCTCTTCACTATAGAGAACTGGTGGTTACCAGAGGGGAGATGGATGGACGATAGGTGAAGGGGATTAAAAGTATACTCATTGTGATGGGCACCGTAATGTATGTAATTGTTGAATTACTATATTGTACACCTGAAACTAATATAACACTGTATGTGAACTGCACTGGAATTAAAAAGAAGATTATGGCTGTTGCATGTTATCAGAATGATAATTATGCTGCTTAAGATAAAGGTGTTATGGTTTTGTGAAGTGTTGACATGAGCAGGTGAAACTACATTTCCCAGAATCTTTAGGAGATTCTCAAAAGAAGGGAGAGGGCAGTACTTTTATATATTCATATACTTTTCATATACTTTTTACTGTATGATTCACCTCTCATGTGAAGCAGCATCAGGAACAGATACGTGTGTTTAGGTCCGCGACAAGGATTCTAACCTCTGCAGGATACCCTCGTCACAAAAGTCAGAGACAACAAAAACAGACCAAGGTTTCAGGTCATCCTAGTGAGAATCTAGGTTATGTTTGTAGGGTTTAAGCTTGTGTCTATGGGATTCCAGCCTCTTTGTGATCCTCCCTTCCTGACTGCCTGCCCTGTGGACTTAAGATCTAGCATCAGATATGGAGACTGGCTTACAAACCCCTGTAATAAATCCAAAGATCGATGATAAGTAGATGACAGATAACTAGATCAATCAATCTACTTCTGGTTCTATTGATCTTGTTGTTGAACCTTGGCTGACACAGAAGCCTTCTTCAAAATCTCATGCTCATGATGACCACATGGAACTATAAATGGGTAAACATGGTGCTGTTCTCTTTTGACACAACATTCAAATGAGAATATGCTATCAGAGAGAAAAAAAAAAAAAAAAACCTCGAAATTATATCTCCCTGGTTGACACTGAATTTCTACTCCTGATGAACTGAAGTCAGGATTCAAGCCCTGGTTCTGCAATTGTGTTAATCTGTGTAACTTTTGAATCCAAGCCACTTAATTTCTTTTTCTTTATTTTTTACATAGTTTTTTAATTTTTTTTTTTAATTTACATCCAACTTAGTTAGCATATAGTGCAACAATGATTTCAGGAGTAGATTCCTTAGTGCCCCTTACCCATTTAGCCCATCCCCCCTCCTACACCCCCTCCAGTAACCGTCTGTTTGTTCTCCATATTTATGAGTCTCTTCTGTTTTGTCCCCCTCCCTGTTTTTATATTATTTTTGTTTCCCTTCCCTTATGTTCATCTGTTTTGTCTCTTAAAGTCCTCATATGAATGAAGTCATACGACTTTTGTCTTTCTCTGACTAATTTCACTTAGCATAATACCCTAAGTTCCATCCACATAGCTGCAAATGGCAAGATTTCATTCTTTCTGATTGCCGAGGAATACTCCATTGTGTGTGTGTGTGTGTGTGTGTGTGTGTGTGTGTGTGTGTGTGTGTGTATATATATACACACACACACCACATCTTCTTTATCCATTCATCCATCGATGGACATTTGGGCTCTTTCCATACTTTGGCTATTGTAGATAGTGCTGCTATAAACATGGGGGTGCATGTGTCCCTTCGAAACAGCACACCTGTATCCCTTGGATACATACCTAGTAGTGCAATTGCTGGGTCATAGGGTAGTTCTATTTTTAGTTTTTTAAGAAACACCCATATTGTTTTCCAGAGGGGCTGCACCAGCTTGCATTCCCACCAACAATGCAAAATAGATCCTCTTTCTCCGCATCCCCGCCAAAATCTGTTGTTTCCTGAGTTGTTAATGTTAGCCATTCTGACAGGTGTGAGGTGGTATCTCTTTGTGGTTTTGATTTATATTTCCCTGATGATGAGTGATGTTGAACATTTTTTTCATGTGTCGGCTGGCCATCTGGATGTCTTCTTTGGAGAAGTGTCTATTCATGTCTTTTTCCCATTTCTTCACTGGATTATTTGTTTTTTGCATGTTGAGTTTGATCAGTTCTTTATGGATTTTGGATACTAACCCTTTATCTGATATGTCATTTGCAAATATCTTCTCCCATTCTGTCGGTTGCCTTTTAGTTTTGCTGATTGTTTCCTTCGCTGTGCAGCTATTTATTTTAATGAGGTGCCAGTAGTTCATTTTTGCTTTTGTTTCCCTTGCCTCTGAAGATGTGTTAAGTAAGAAGTTGCTGCCGCCAAGATCAAAGAGGTTTTTGCCTGCTTTCTCCTCGAGGATTTTGATGGCTTCCTGTCTTACATTGAGGTCTTTAATCCATTTTGAGTTTATTTTTGTGTATGGTGTAAGAAAGTGGTCCAGGTTCATTTTTCTGCATGTTGCTGTCCAATTTTCCCAGCCCCACTTGCTGAAGAGACTGTCTTTATTCCATTGGATATTCTTTCCTGCTTTGTCAAAGCTTAGTTGGCCATATGTTTGTGGGTCTATTTCTGGGTTCTCTATTCTGTTCCATTGATCTCAGTGTCTGTTCTTGTGCCAGTACCATACTGTCTTGATGATTACAGCTTTGTAGTATAGCTTGAAGTCTGGAATTATGATGCCTCCAGCTTTGGTTTTCTTTTTTAAGATTGCTTTGGATATTCTGGGTCTTTTCTGTTTCCATACAGATTTTAGGATTATTTGTTCTAGCTCTGGGAATAATGCTGGTATTATTTTGATAGAGATTACATTGAATATGTAGATTGTTTTGGGTAGTATTGACATTTTAACAATATTTGTTCTTCCTATCCAGGAGCATGGAACCCTTTTCCATTTTTTTGTGTCTTCTTCAATTTCTTTCATAAGCTTTCTATAGTTTTCAGTGTATAGATTTTTCACCTCTTTGGTTAGATTTATTCCTAGGTATTTTATGGTTTTTGGTGCAACTGTAAATGGGATCGATTCCTTGATTTCTCTTTCTGTTGCTTCATTGTTGGTGTATAGGAATGCAACAGATTTCTGTGCATTGATTTTATATCCTGCAACTTTGCTGAATTCATGAATCAATTCTAGCAGTTTTTTGGTGGAATCTTTAGGGTTTTCCACATAGAGTATCATGTCATCTGTGAAGAGTGAAAGTTTGACCTCCTCCTGGCTGATTTGGATGCCTTTTATTTCTTTGTGTTGTCTGATTGCAGAGGCTAAGACTTCCAATACTATGTTGAATAACAGTGAAAGCCACTTAATTTCTAATGCTCAGTTTTCTCATCAGTAAAGTGGAGGTAATAGTCTTCTGCCTTAGAGAGCAAATAAGAAGATTAGTGCCACAATATATATAAAGTTCCAAGTGCACTGCCAAGGATAGAAGGAGTTTTTTGACCATCCTTTCCCATCTTTCAAGTCTTATCTATTGTTTTATTCACTGCCTAAAGCCATCTCTGACAAACACAGCTTCCGTCGGTCTCCCTTCTCTTTTCCTTTTATTCCACTACACTACGAATATTAACATCTTCATGTTGTATATGCTATCCTACAAGCCAGATTTTATGCTTTCATCTCAGGAAGTGTTATGCCTCCATATTAATAAAAAAATAATTGCATTTGCTTAGCACTTCACCTCTCATCATACACTAAGACATACGTTTACTCATTGGATCCCGACAGTGAGTACCATTAACACTCATGGGTACATTAAAATGGCCACAGTCTGCAATCAAGCTGTACTTTCAAAAGCATTAATTTTATTCCACTGCAGGAGCAATGTGAATGGCCATGAACAAGGTAAAGCTACTAACAGATGGACTGATTATTAAGTAATAAATACAGGTGATACAGTCAATACCTAACTTGATGCACAGAAAATAGCATTCATCCAGATTTGGGAAGGAAACAAATAATAAAAGGGTGTGTTAAAGAACACGTAGTGGAAGGATATTGCTGAATTGCCATGTGACCTGTACCTGCTATAGGAAAAATTCTGGAGAGCTGTAGAGTGGAGTGTTGTCTTCTAATTCCTATATAATCAATATAGAGTCCACCTGCTAAACCAGTATCTGTTATCAACTACTGAAACCAGCATAGACTTTTTTAATTTACATTTTAGTAAGTTAGCATACAGTGCAATATTGGTTTCAGGAGAATAATTCATCACAAGTGCACTCCTTAGTACCCATCATTCATCAAGCCCATCTCCCACCCACCTCCCTCTGTCAACCCATAGTTTGTTTTCTATCCTTCAGAGTCTCTTGTGGTTTGTTTCCTTCTCTTCTCTCCTCCCACCCATATGTTTATCTGTTTTGTTTCTTAAATTCCACATGAATGACATCATATAGTATTTGTCTTTCTCTGATTATTTTGCTTAGCAGAATACATTCTAGCTCTGTCCACATCAATGCAAATGGCAATATTTCATTCTTTTTGATGGTTGAGTAATATTCCATTTTATGTATGTATGTGTACATATCTTCTTTATCCATGTATCCATTGAAGAACATTTGGGATCTCTCCATAGTTTGGCTATTGTTGACAGTGTTGCTATAAATATTGGGGTGCATGTACCTCTTTGAATCTGTATTTTTGTATCCTTTAAGTAAACACCTAATAGTACAATTGCTAGATCACAGGGTAGTTCTATTTTTAGTTTCTTGAGTAATCTCCATACTATTCTCCATTTGCATTCCCACCAACAATTCAAGAGGAAACCCTTTTCTTGCATCCTCATCAATACCTGTTGTTTCTTGTGCTGTTAATTTTAGCCATTCTGACAGGTGTGAGGTGGTATCTCATCATGGTTTTGATTTGTATTTCCCTGATGGTGAGAGATATTGAACATCTTTCTGTGTGTATGTTAGCCATATGAATGTCTTCTTTGGAAAAGTGTTTATTCATGTCTTCTGTCCATTTCTTAACTGAGTTATTTGTTTTTTGGTGCTGAGTTTGATAAGTTCTATGGATTTTAGATACTAATACTTTATCTGATATGTCCTTTGCAAATATCTTCTCCCATTCTGTAGGCTTTCAGTTTTGCTGATTGTTTCCTTCTCTGTGCAAAAGCTTTTTATCATATGAAGTCCCAATAGTTCGTGTTTGTTTTTGTTCCCTTGTCTTCAGTGATGTGTCTGGTAAGAAGTTGCTCCAACAGACGTCAAAGAGGCTTCTGCCTATGTTGTCCTGTAGGATTTTGATGGTTTCCTGTCTCAAATTTAGGCCTTGCACCCATTTTGAATTTACTTTTCTGTATAGTATAAGAAAGTGGTCCATATTCATTCTTCTGCATGTCACTGTCCAGTTTTCCCAACACCATTTGTTGAAGAAAATGTTTTTTCCCACTGGATATTCTTTCCTGCTTTGTCAAAGATGAGTTGACCATATAGTTGTGGGTCCATTTCTGGGTCTTCTATTCTTTTCCATTGATCAAGTGTGTATTTTTGTGCCACTATCATACTGTCTTGATGACCACCCCTTTGTAATATAGCTTGAAATCTGGAAATATGATGCCTCCAGTTCTGTTTTTCTTTTTCAAGATTGTTTTGGCTATTCAGGATCCTTTGTAGTTCCACACAAATTTTAGAATTTATTCTGTGAAAAATTATGGTAGTATTTTGATAGGGATGACATCAAATGTGTATGTTGTTTTGGAAGTATAGACATTTTAACAATGTTTGTTCTTCCAATCCACGAGCATGGAATGCTTTTCCATTTGTTTGTGTCCTCTTCAATTTCTTTCATAAGTGTTCTACGGTTTTCATATAGTATAGATACTTTACCTCTTCAGTTAGATTTATTCCTAGTTATCTTATTGGTTTTGGTGCAACTGCAAATGGAGAATAGACTTTCAAATAAAAACAATTTGCCATTCCAAGGCAGAGATGCCACCTTTTTGGGGGGAATAGGCTCCTTTAAAGTGCCCAAAATGTAAAGACTTCCTCTGAATTTTAATATTCACTGTTGTATGCATCCTATTTAAACAAATCCTATGAATTACACAGTTCTTTTAAAATCATCTGTATTTTAGTAATCACAAACTTATCAACATTCATTTTAAAAATCATATAAGTGGATGTGCAAGAGAAATTTTTTTTCTATCTATGGAAAATACCAGAAGGGTATATGGATTTACAGACTCCTTGCTAAAGTTTCCATGTCTTTCTGGGGTCCTCAGCACCCTCACTGGAAACCAGTGCTCCAAGGAAAATTACCCTGACCTGAGGTGACTAAAAGGGAATGACTGGAAATACATTTTTTAAGCCACTTAGAACTGTTCACATCAAAGGCCACTGAAAATGGATTAACCCTGGGTTTGAAAGAACTGTTTGTCAGGAATCAAGAATTGGTTTTAAGACTGAAACACTGAACGGGGATAGATAGGGAATTCTTTTTGCATGTAGGTGTAAAGTGTAACATAACAGAGATCTGTACTAAATGCAAATTTTATTTAACATGCTATGAATGTCAATGAAAGGAGAAATTTAGTGAGATCCTCATGTTTCAATTGACTAAACATCTTTTGGTGTTAAAACTAAATTGATAAACATATTCGGAGCTTTCAGGAGCAGACAGAATGTGGACAGCTAAATTCAGTGTGAAAAGTATTATGTAACACAATTGGAGAAATTATTGAAATTTGCTTTAAAGAGTGGTGACTCTTAAGCATCAAATACTTCTCATAACAAGAGCCGGAGAGTTTCTGCAGAGCATTTCCTAAAATCCATTAGCCTTATAGAGAGTTCTAGCAAAAATGGTTGATTAAAGGTTGGGCACTGTCATAAATAAGGGGCTGGAGTCCAAACAGAAAATAGACACCTGCCCAATCTAAAATCTCTGAGGCACTCACACCTAGATGCTGTTAACGTTTGCTGTCACTACATTCACAAGCTAAAAATTCTAAAACTAGAGCAGGTCAGAGAAAGGATCCTAAAAGTTTCAGTTAGGCAGAAAAATTCATATATGCTAGCCCTTTCCCTTACTGGTGTAATATATTCCCAAGGCTTCACTATCATAATTGGTATTAATACATGTGTAATGAAGATCCAACCAAGGATGCATTTATCAAATGGTGCCTAAATCCCCTGAAAAAATGATTTGCATTTGGGCATTCCTATTTAACATAAGGATTGGTTTTTATCCCTTGAAGAAGATTAGACTTTCCACTAAACCTGAAATACAGAAGGTGGGTCTCAATTCTCTTTCAGAAAAAAATCTGCATTGGGAAGATTATTTATAATTCCCCTGAGTCTTAACTTTCTCTTTGACAAACACCCTTAATTAAGCCTTTGTTTCCATGGGAAGTACATTGTGCCTCATAGCAGACAGAGAACAAGACCAATTCAGATATAGGAAACAATGCATATTCAAATTCCCATTGAATATAATCAAGAGAGCTTGTTTCACATTTCATAGTAATGATTCCAAACCAACTCTAAGATATCTAGAGTATCTTCTTAAACCTACTCAAGACATGTGTGGTTTTGGGAGAGCTCATTAGATTACCCAACTTGACCTCTCAACTTTCTCAGTGAGTACTCAATCATAACTCAATATTAGTTCTTTTTAATGGTTGCTATTCTCTGGCCCCAGATACTGAGAATGTGATACTGTATGTTAGTGGCAAGTCTAGCTATTCAAATCTCACACTATGGCAAAAAAAAAAAAAAAAAAAAAAAAAAATATATATATATATATATACATACACACACACACACACACATATATGTATATATATGTGTGTATATATATTATATACATAATATATACATATGTATGTATATATATTATATAGATAACATATATATAATATATATAACATATACATATATATAATATATGTTATATATATATATAAGTTAACTGACAAAGAAGTTGGAAGCTGATGTAATTCAGCCCCAGTCTGTATATTCAAAACTATGGGGGAGATTAGAAAGTTTAGAGGAAAGGGGGGTGAAGGGAGGTAACACAAGACAATTACACATAAACTTCATATCCTTATGCCTGTGAACACAAGGGTTGTCTAACTATAATGTTCTCTTCACAGATTACTGAAAGTCCCCAGAGCTATCTGGAATCTAAACGTCTTCTCATCTAGTTCTCTAAGTATGTTCACCAGCATCAACTATTAGTCACTCAAATGCAAAGTTCAGGGCCAGATGCCACCAGGTGAAGGACATGCTATCTAAGCTATATTCAGAGGAGTCACTATATGGATACCACCCAGAGCTCAGAGAGGCATAGTGGTAGAAGTTCAAGAAGAGCTGCAAACAGCTTGCTGAGTGTTTTTGAGACCTGTGTTTTATTTTGGACAGAGCTTTCAGGAGAAAATAAAGGGTGGGTAACATATTCAACAAGCACACTTGCCCATCAAGTGATTTCAGGATAATGAAATCTTGAAGGGAAAAAGAAGTCAATGAAGTATGGCCAGAAATAGCAGAGGATGGGAAAGGGGTGTAGGCTTCTTTGTTTTGCCTTGGTAGTGGTAAAAAGAAGTAGCAGTGTGTATCATTGAGGCTCTCAGCCTGTAAAAGATGATACACTCGAATTGAGTAATTAAAGGAGCAATTACTAAAGGAACCACGTGCAAGAGTTCTAGCAGAGTATAGGGAAAACACACAGAATGGTGCTGGGACTAGTACACTGGGGCTAATGAGAATGAGTCTTCCCTTCCCTAGTCCTGAAGCAGCAAGAGAAAGGAACAGGCTCCATCACCTGGAGAAAGAGGCTATATGCAGAGAACTGTCAGACAGGAGCTGTGACCTTTCCTCTCAAGGTCAACCAAATCCAAGATGACCCTATTAGGCACACACTTTCCTTCCTCCTGCTGAGCTCCTTCCGAGGTCCCCATCTTGGGCTGAACCCAGCCCAAAGCCAAAGAGTATGGGAGCCAGTGAAGGGAGTTCACAAAAGCCAGCCTCTAGGAGCACAGAGAAAGAGCAAAGAGGGTAGGGAATGTGTTTAACTGGAGAGTTAAATGGAAGATATTCAACCTGGTAATTAGGGAAGGACCATTTCTAAAATTCCTCAGATAATAATAATCATCATATGGTTATGATGACAACTGAGATTTATGCTAAAGCACTGTGCACGTATTAACTTATTTAGTCAAATCTTTTTTTTTCTTCTCAGCTGGCTGAGTTGCCACCTTCTCCCTAGCTAATTCCTTCCCTAAAGTAGCTCAGAACTCTCGATGCATGGAACCATATATTTGTCAGTCAGAGGAACCACAGCTACAAATCAGAAGTGTGCATCACCCAGTCAGGAATGCTTGCAGGAAATTAGTCCACAACAACCATTGTCCAAACCATCAGATCTAATGCAGAGAGACAGCTCTGTAAGGGAGGAGTGCTTTCAAACCTCCAAACATCTGCTGCTACTACAGAGAATGTATTTGCCCACTTAAGCATAAAAAAGCTATTTTAGACCAGTCCCTTTTTCTCATTACTTTAAACAGTATAGTCTAAGCCACAAAGCTCCAGAGAGCAGTGACATGTTGGCTAGCCATGTTGTATGATCTTAGCTTCCGTGTAGGACACAACAGTAGTGAGCAGACACCAAGTGCAATGCACTGTTGGAAAGTTAATACCAGGGCTGGATTGTACATCCCTAGGAATGCAATCCTTATGGTTTATAGTGAGGGCTGGAATAAAGTCCTTGCTCCCTTCAGATCCATGTACAGTACCTAAAATACATCAAGGAAATCAAGAATTACAACTGATGCTGACCTCCAGAGCATGATTAGAGACTCTTCCAGGCAAAGCAGCAGATTCCACTTCTTATGCAATCTCAAAAGGAAGATCTTGAAGTTATTTCACTAAGATTATGCAGGAAGTCAAGGAAATGTACCACATAAACTCAAGATTGCCTTTTTATGCTTTTACTTCATGAATACATTTTGATCCCTTGCAAGGGGCCAGGAATGGCACCTGTTATGACTAGAGGTATGGATTATCCATTTTATCCACAGCACAATCTGTGAAAAAACAACTCTGAGAGATGTAATTTACATTTCTTCTGAAAAATTCTGGGCCATATTTGTGCCTATGTTCACAATTTTAATGGCCTGCATACTTACTGAATTACAGAATATAATAAATTTCTTTTAAATGAGAAAGATCATAATTGTTCTCAAAACAAAATATTCAGTTCTGAAATTAGACTTGCTTGACAATTTAGATGGATTTTTTCATTGCTTTCTACTTTCAGTTTCTATGAAAAACTTTCTAACTCAATCTCCAGAGATTCCAAACTTTCACCATATTGCCCCCAAAATTATTAACGTTTTAATCTTGCTTTAATTAACTCTTGCTCCAATGGGATAAAACTGACAGGATCTGAGTTTGCAAACCAGAAGCTGAAAATCTGGCATACTTGATTAGCAGCTCAAAACAACTATGGAGAGCAAGGCAAACCTCCAGCAAATGCAACCACAGTAGAAGGAGACGTATGAAAACTGTCAGTTCTCCTGCCACCATCTCCCTGTTAACTTCTCCAAGCCTTGTCCTCCACCATTACATAATTGAGGGAAGCCATGCCCCCAAAATCTGAAATCAGATTTTCACCTGACAGGAAGGCCATCAGGATGTTATCTATCACAGAAAATGAAGATGCTAACACTGTTCTTCAAAAAATGTAAAGTATTAAATGAATTGACACTCCACCATCTGTTTAGCTTCCAGGACACCAAATACTCTTATCTCCTACTTCAATGAATTTACCCTGTTAGCCTACTTTGCTAGTTTCTCCATTTTCCCTGGAGTCATAAGTTCTTAATGCCTACGTGCCCTAGGGTTCATTCCTTTGTCCCTTCATTTTCTCTCTATATATAATCACTCCCTTGGTGATCTCATTAGTCTGTGGCTTCAAATAGATTCCTAATATCAATGACTCCCAAATTTGTATCTTGAGCCTAAACAGCTCTCTTGATCTTCAGACTCCTATATTAAACCATCTACTCAATAACTATACTTAGATATCTAATAGACATCTCAGCATCTCACATGTCAGGAACTGAACATTGACCTCCCTTTCCCCCATCTTGCTCCAACTGTGATCTTCTCCATTTCAGTTGACCCTTATAGTTTTCCAGGTCTAAAAACACTGGAGTCATTGTGACTTCACTTTTTCTCAATTTAAATTGTACATGCAGCGTTGGCTGCAAAATATATCTAGAATCTGACCATTTCTTAATAAACTCACTGCTACCAACTCATCCAAGCCATCATCATCTCTTGCCTGGGTTTTCACACTCACCTCCCAACTGGTTTCTCTCCTTCCTACCTTGATCCTCTGTTCTCTATTCTTCAAAAAGCAACCAAAGTGATTCTTTTTTTTGTTTTGTTTTGAGTATAGATTATACACAATGTTACATTGGTTACAGGTGTATAGCAGTTATTGACAAGCTTTACATTATTCTATATTCACCACAAGTGTAGCTACTACCATCTATCACCATACATCAATTACAATATCACTAACTATATACATTATGCTGTGCTTTTTGTTCCTGTAACTTATTCATTCCATAACTGGAATCCTTTATTTCTCACTGCTTTTCATCCATTTTTGCCATTCCCTACCCCCTGCCCTCTGGCAACCATCAGTTTGTTCTCTGTATTTACACATCTGATTCTGCTATTTATTCATCTGTTTTCTTTTAGATTACATATATGAGGGAATTTGTATGTTGTTTGTCTTTCTCACACTAACTTCTTTCACTTAGCGTAAAACCCTGTAGGTCCATCCACACTGTCTCAAATGACATGATCTCATCCTTCGTTGTGGGTGTGTGATGTTGCATTGCATATATATACCACATCTTCCTTACCCATTAGTCTATCAATGGACATTTAGATGCTTCCATATCTTGTCTATTTTAAATAATGCTGCAATAAATATAGATATGCATATATCTTTTCAAATTCATGTTTTCATTTTCTTTGGGTAAATATATAGTAGTGGATTACTGGATCATACAGTATTTCTATTTTTAATTTTTTGAGCAATCTCCATACTGTTTTCCACAGTGGCTGTAACAACACTTTTCTAGATATGTCTCCTAAGGTAAGGGAGGCAGAAGCAAAAGTCAACTATTGGGAATACATCAAAATAAAAAGCTTTCACACAGCAAAGGAAATTATCAATAAAACAGAAACTTAATGAATCGGAGAAGATATTTGCAAATGATACAACTGATAAGAGATTAATATCCAAAATACATAAAAAACTTATACAACTCAAACAATATGATTAAAAAATGGGCAGAGGACCTGATAGACATTTTACCAAAGAAGACATAGAGATGGACAATAGACACATGAAAAGATGCTCAACATCACTAATCATCAGGGAAATGCAAATCAAAACTACCATGAACTATCACCTTATAACTGTCAGAATGGCTAAAATCAAAAAGACAAGAAATAACAAGTGTTGACAAGAATGTGGAGAAAAAGGAATCCTCCTACACTGTTGATAGAAATGTGAATTGGTACAACCAAGGTGATTCTTTTGAAAGGTAACATGGATCATGTCATTCCTCTGCTTAAAATCTCTTAATGGATTCCCATTTTACTCTTTGACTAAACCTTAGTTTCCAAAGCTTAATTCACTTTGGCCCCTCATTCACCACCTCTTTGACCTTTTTCTCTCTGCTGTATCCCTCACTTACTCCATTCCAGACACACTCCTATTAGTTGTTTCCTCTACCTGGAATACTTCCTCCACAGTTAGCTGCCTATGTTGCTCCTTAATTTTCTGAGACAGCTGTCAATGTGGCTTCTTAAATTTTTTTTCAATTTTTTTCTTCAAATTCCACTTCTTTACTGAAGTCTGTTTAACTTAAAATCACATGTCTCTGATCTCCCTTAGAGATCAGAAATAAAACAAGGACGTCCAATCTAACCACTTTTATTCAAAACTTCACTGGATACTCTAGCCAGGTAAACAAGGCAAGAAAAAAAAATAAAAGGCATTTATATTGAAAAATAAAAAGTAAAATTATCTCTATTTGCAGGTGACACAATCTTCTACCTAAGTGTCAGTCAATAAATGAATGGATAAGAAGATGTGGGGTGTATATGTGTACACACACACACACACACACACACACACACACACAATGGAATATTACTCAACCATAAAAAAGGATGAGATCCTGCCATTTGTGACAACATGGATGGACCTAGAGGGTTTTATGCTAAGTGAAATAAATCATATAGAGAAATACAAATATATGATTTCACTTATATGTGGATATGTGGAAACTAAAAATGAAATGAACAAATAAAAAAAACAGACTCATAAATACAGAGAACTGATAGTTGTCAGAGTGGAGGTGGTTGGAGAGGGGAGATGAGTAAAATATGTGAAAGAGTTTAAGAGTTGCAAACTTCTATTTACAAAATAAGTAAGATGAAAAGTACAGCATAAGGAATATAGTTGATAATACTCTAATGACATTGCATGGTGACAGATGGTAATTATACTTATTATGGTGAACATCGAATGAATAATGCATAGAATTGTTGAATCACTATGTTGTATACATGAAACTAATATAACATTGTATGTCAGCTATATTTCAATAATAAAAATTGTAAGGAAAAAAAAGAAAATCCTAAACAACCCACAAAAGATCTTCTTGGGCTACAAAAGATTAATTTTATTTCTAAACATTAACAATGAATGATCCAGAACTGAAATTAAGAAAACAATTTCAATTATGGTAGCACAAACAAGAATAAAATATTTAGCACTAAATTTAAATTTAAAAGAAATATAAGAAAAGATGTCATTGTGAAAAATTAAAGGAGACCGAAATGGAAAAATATCCTATGTTCATGGAACCGAAGACAGTATTGTTAAGTATGGCAATAATCCCCAAATTGATGTAGAGATTCAATTCAATCCCTATCAAAATCCAAGCTGTCTTTCTTGCAGAAATTAGCAATCTGATCCTAAAATTCATATAGATATGCAAGGAACCCAGAATAGCCAAAATAATCTAGGAAAAAAGAACACTTCACAATTTTAAAATTTATTACAAAGCTATTGTAATCAAAACAGTGTACTACTGGCACAGGGACAGACATAGATCAATGGAACAGAACTGAAAGTCTAGAAATAAACCCACATACCTACTGTCAACAGATTTCCAATAGGAATCCCAAGACAAATAAATGGTGAAGGAAAAACAAATGTGCTGGGACAACAGGATACCCACATGTACAAAAATTAACTCAAAATTAATCAAAGACCTAAATATAGAGCTAAAACTATGAAATATAAAAGTCTTTAAAGAAAACATAAAAGTGTAAATCTTCATGATCTTGAATTAGACGATAGTTTCTTAGATATAATACCAAAAGCACAAGAAACAAAAGAAAAAAATATTTTAAAAACTGGACTTAAAATTAAAAAGTTTGTGTTTCAAGGGCGTCTGGATGGCTCAGTTGGTTAAGCGTCCGACTTCAGCTCAAGTCATGATCTCACAGTCCATGAGTTTGAGCCCTGTGTCGGGCTCTATGCTAACAGCTCAGAGCCTGGAGCCTGCTTCGGATTCTGTGTCTCCCTCTCTCTGCCCCTCCCCTGCTCATGCTCTATGTCTCAAAAATAAATAAAAACATTTTTTAAAAAAGTTTGTGCTTCAAAAGACACTATCATGAAAGTGAAAATACACTCTGCAGAATGGGAGAAAATATTTGCAAGACATATTATACCTGATAAGAGTCTAGTATCTAAAATATATAAGGAACTCTTACAACTCAACAGTAAAAATAAACACAGTAAAAAGAAAAACAACCACTTATTTTTTTAATGGGCAAAGGGTTTGAAAAGGCCTTTCTCCAAAGAAATACAAATGGCTGATAAGCACATGAAAAAATGTTCACCATTACTAGTCCTTAGGGAAATGCAAATCACAACCACAATAAGATACTACTAGGATGGCTACAATAAAAAAAATAATAATAAATAACAAGTGTTGTTGAGAATGTGAAGAAACTGGAACCCTTGTGCTTTGCTGCTGGGAATAGAAGATTGTGCAGTTACTTTATAAAACAGTCCAACAGTTCCATAAAAAAAGTTAAACTCAGAGTTGCCATTTGACCCAGCAATTCCACTACTAGGTATATACCCAAGAAAACTGAAAATATATGGTCATATATGCACATCAACACATTAGACTACTATACAGCCATAAAAAGCTTGAAAGAAATCTTGATGAATCTTTAAAGCATTGTAAGAAGTCATATACGATACGCAACACACTGTATGATTCCATTAATATGAAATGTCCAGAATAGGCAAATCCATAGAAATACAGAATGTATATTAGTGATTTCAAGGAGCTGGAAGAAAGGGGAGTATGGGTAGTAACTGCTCATATGTGCAAGGATTTGGGGAGGGGGGATGATGAAAATGTTCTGGAATTAGATAGATAGTAGTGATTAATATACTATAAAAGGGTACATTTTATGGCATATGAATATCTTGATTAAAATTACATGATAAAAATATAAAACATATCAGTAAAAAAAAATTGCATCCCTTACCTTAGTAAACCTATTTCCTTAACCTGCTTACGTTTTTTATTTTCTATATCATTTATCACCTTCTAACATATTACACAAGCTACTTATTAACTAAACTAAAAGCGGTGCTTCTCTCCACTGCAGATACTAGAAAATAAGCTGTATACAGGGATTTATGAGTGAGTAGGCTGAAGTTTCTTAAGGCCTTAAAAAAAAAAAAAACTTGGGTTTACTCAACAGAGAAATACAATGATCATGTCCTTTCACAAATACAAGCTAGAAAGACCTTAACTACAGAAATATGTTAGTTGGGCTCCTACAGAGTTCTTCATGCTTTTTATTTGTCCTTTTATTAGGGGAGCGTTCTGAGAAATCCAGGGTACACTGTCCACTTCCCCTTTGCTATACAAGGCTCAATAACTAAGCTAATATTTAATCTGCTCTTTGGTCTGCCATATGCTAATTGCTAAGGATGCAGAGATGACTTCCAAACCAGAATTCCAGTGGTCATTCTGACTTAAAGCACCAGACAAGACTGTTTTCTCAGCTTTAAAGGTCCTCTTCATCTCCCTATCTTATCCATTCTTCCATGCCTAGGCCCATTGCTATCTTTTCCAATAAGTCTTCCCAGCTATGCAAGTCCACAGTGACCTCACTCTTCTCTGAAGACCAGGTGATGCTAATGTGATTTCCAGCACCTGCCATCACTGCGTGTGTATGCACACACACATGCCCATGATCTTCCATTATTTAATGAGCGCCCCCACCAGCAGTGAGCTGGCATGCAGTAGGTCCCTAACTGAAATGGATGGGTGAAAAAGTAGTTGAAGATGGTGATTTGTAAGTTTTCTGTTCAGACAATGTTGGAAATCAGTCTTTTGACAGCAAAAGAAAAAATAAAAAAAGAAAGAGAAGAATCTCCATGGTCTGCATAAAAGTGTGACTATTACAGGTGGCCCAATTCCCAGTTACTTTGTTCCTGACACCAGAGACCTGTTTTTCAATCAAAATCACAGCAGCTGTGAAGCTGTAAGGCTGGGCTGGCGCCTGGGTCAGAGGTTCCCCATTAGTGCTGGCAGATTTTTCATAATCAAGACACTTCTGAAATGTTGAACCCTACTCAGTGCCAAAGGTTAACGATTCAGTGTGCAGAGACTGAAGCGCAAAGCAGGGCAGCAGACAGCTCAGAGAGAGATGCCACCAGTGGACCTGCTCTGGATGCTTTCGTTACATTCTTGAATCTATTGGACGTTTGCCTTCTTGCTGAGAAGCCATTCAGCAGAGAACATTCATTAAGCAGACTGCATTAATCCTGTTTTTCTAACCCTGGTTCATGTTTACGCATTTGACAGCCAACATTTTTGAGCAGTCCTTCTATCCGCCATTGAGTCTAGTTAATGCACAAGCAAAGAGAACTGGAAAGTGAAAGGGTCACCTGCTGAGTTCAGTGTAGACAGGCAATCTGGATAATTTTGCATAACAATTACAACTTGCTTTCAGTTGCAAAACATTAGTAGTATGTGAGAGACTTCTTCATTCCACTTCATTCCCACTAGTGGGCTGTTTCAGATCATGAATACAGAGCAAAATAAACTAAAATTTCTTTTTTATGAAAATGTAACATTCCTTAAGAAAAGTGATAACCTGTGGGGTCAGAGATGGAGATAATGATTTTAAACAACCAACCTATCTGTAATTTGTTAGACTTCCACATCTTTTTCTTTCCATTCAATGAACATTACTGAGGACTTTTATAGGTCCACTCCCTAGCTCCTCTTGGATATCTTGTTGTCTCAAACTCAACATATTCCAAAGAGGACTGGCCAATCTCCTCCTTCCTCCACCCCATATAATTCTTGGCCTTCTATGCTTTCTTGTCAGTATTTCTGTATTTTAGCTTAAAAGCTCCTGTTTCCTTCATCCATCATACCAGCTCAGCCTTTTAAGTCTAATAAAAGTCTGATAGCTTTTCCTATAATGTATCAGTCAGGGTTCTCCAGGGGAACAGAACCAACAGAATATGTGTTTGTATATGTGTTGGGCAGGGGTAGATTATAAGAAATTGGCTTATGCAATCATGGAGGCTGACAAGTCCAAAAATCTGCACAGGTGACATCCCGGTTTGAGTCCAAAGGCTAGAAGTGGCTGTAGAACCAGAAAGAGCCAATGTCCTAGTTTCAAGGCAGGAGAACTGTCTCTTACCGGGAGGCTCAGCTTTTTTCTGTTTGGGCATTCGCTCTACTGAGTTAAATGTTAACATCATATAAAAACACCCTCACAGACCCATACAGAATAATGTTAGACGAGATATTGGGGGCACTCCATGGCCCAATCAAGTTGACACATAAAATGAACCATCACAGCATGTCTCTAAGCACTGATCTTTCCATCCCATCTTCCTGGGTGACCTCAGAATTTCTCCTACACTATTGTAAGAGCTCCTGGCTACTCTCCCTGTCTCCAGTCTTTCTCCCTTTCTACTCCACAGAACACTTCCAGACTATACCCAGTCAATCCATTAAACGAACCTTTGCATGATCCCACTGCCCAACAGGTAAATCACACTCACCACAGACTCCTATCTCTACCTTGCCTTTGCTCCAGCTTCTTATCCTTGGAGCCCTCCCTGATTCCTGTCTACACTGTGTCTTTCTCCTTCTCTAAAATTTTAGGGATTCTTGAAACTGAGCTGAAAGCCAAGCCAGGACTTCTCTGAATTCCAGCCTGACCAACCTGTGCATTTGGCTTTCTAAGATAAAAGCAATCAATGCGTACTCAGTTATATGCACTTCCACAGATAGAGTATATTTTCCCCATTTGTAGCATGTATATATTTCTCTGTATATAGCCATACACATATAGGGAAATAAAGAGACAGTGTGGAAACAAACAGAGACCACCCAAATGAGAATGAGCAAAGACTTCCCAGCTTGCTGGAGCAAGAAAGTCAATTCACTTCACTTGAATTTTGCAGAAACTCAGAGGCAGGCAGGGGATGTAACAACAGTCAGCTTGGGTGTGCCCTTTTGGAGGTTGTTGGCACAGAGTAAGTTGGAGACAGGCTAACTAAAAGCAAAGCATCCTATGTGATTGGTTAGGAAAGCATAGCTGACTTTCTCTGGTTGGTTCTAAGTTGAATGCAGAGGCAAAAATTAGGGTAGTGTTAACTATTTTGAGTTAATTCCTACAGAGACTGTGGTTTGTCTTCCTGGGCTGGTTGCTGCTGTGGGTCAGAGTTCTATTTTTTATGTATGGTCTGGACACTGTGCATTTGTAAAATCAGTCTCTGAAGATGGAGACAGAGAGACAGAGAAATTCTGATGAGATCGAGATGGTATCAGGTCAAGACCTAAAATCACCCAATCCTGTCCTAGACCACTACAATATAAAAGGTCTCCAAGGGAAACAAAAACATTCAGAGAACAAAGTACAGCAAGATGTTTGTAGCTGATGTTTTGTCTCAGGCCCCGATCCATGACTCTGATAAGCTAGAGGAGGATTGCTTCTTCTTACTATGCTGAGGCAGCCTTAATTGTAGGCCCAAGTCCTCACCCTCTCTGTTTCCCCTAAACTCAAACTGGGATCTTGCCTCTTACTGCTGTACTACAAGAAGAAGGGTCCAACACCCTCCTCCAGCAGCACCAGAGGAAAGGACTAAGAGAGGAGGAGATATTTGCCCCAAGGACTGTAGCTCCTGCACCTCTCTGCTGGCCACTTTCTCAACTCTCCTCACTTCTAAGAAGAGAGAAAAGTCAGCCAAAAATGAAAAGTGTTATTATACTTCTGGCAGGACAAAAGCAACAGAAGAGTCACTCCCATACTGAACATAACCTTAAAATTATAAAAAGTTATTCTACCTGCTAATATATTACTCAATAAAAAATGCCCAGATTTGACTATTGTACTAATCATTCTGTTAGAGGGTATGGGGGTGGAAACTTCTCCCCAGAAGCCAATACACAAACTACTTTAGTGGTCTTTTTTGTCCTTTATTAACAGTACTTGTTCCATGTCATTTTTCTTCAAAAAGATAGTTTGTTAAGATTTTACAGAACTACAGTATAAAGCTAAGCCAAAATTTAGTTAAGCAATCCCCTATTATGGGTATTTACGTTGCTTTGAATTTTCACCATAAAAACAATGCTTTGGTGAACATCTTCATACAATAATCATTATACAAATCTCTGATTATGTCCTAAAGAAAAAAAAATCCTAGAAGTGGAATTACTTATTGAAAGGTTCTGGACATTTTAAGAATGCTTATTCTTCAGACTCTTAATGCATGTTTCCAAAATGCCCTGGAAAAATGATTATACCAATTCACAACCTCAGCAGTAGAGAAGGGAGTCCAATTTACCACAACTTCATAATTTTTCTCTTTGCAAAGTAAACAAATAAAAATATATTGTTTTTTATTTTCTGTTAGATTGTTGGTAAATTTGAATATTTTCACATTCTTAATAGTCATTTATATTTCTTTTTATTAATGGCTCATAGACCTTACATATTTTTTACTGAGGAACTCATATTTTTTATTTATAACAGGACATTTAATTGAAATGGAATTAATTTTATATTATATGAGGAAGAAATTTAACATTAGTATTTTCCCAAAGAGTAATCAATCGTTCTAATTGTTGAGTAATTAATTTTCCCCCAGGACCTGAAATATTATCAATATCATATCATGAATTTATATTCTAGGAATGTTTTACATTTTTTTAAAATTTGTTCTTCTACTCCACAATGCCTCTTTTTTTCCATGAAATAAGGATCTCTGGATTTTTCAGTTTTGTACATTTTTGTGCACAGTAAGATATGTGTGTCTTTTTTTGCAATTTTTATTGAATAATCTTCCTTACTCATTCTGCTAAGGAGACTTTAAAATAATCTATCTATTCTTTTAAATAAACAAATACTGTAACTTTTTTGGAATTATACTAAAACTACAAATTAGGGGCACCTGGGTGGCTCAAGTCGGTTGGGTGTCTGACTTTGGCTCAGGTCATGGTCTCCTGGTTTGTGAGTTCGAGCCCCACGTCGGGCTCTGTGCTGACAGCTCAGAGCATGGAGCCTGCTTCCAATTCTGTGTCTCCACCTCTCTCTGCCCCTCCCATACTCATGCTCTGTCTCTCAATAATAAACAAACATTTAAGAAAATAAAGATAAATAAAAATAAAACCACAAATTAATTTGCAGAAAACTGACATCATTATACTTCAGTCTTTTCCTATGGATATAAGGTGACTCCATTTATACAAGATATCTTTTATGTTGCTTATTCATGTTTTGTGGTTTTCTTATAGATCTTCTGATTTCCTAAAATTTCTTTTGATTGCCAATGTGAACAGCATCACCTTCTATTATTTTTCCTAACTGGTAATGTTAAAAGTATGGAAAAGGTAGTGCTTTTTTCAATTTTTTCTTGTGTCTTAACAACTGTCTAGTATTAGTTATATATAAGTTTTATTAGGCAAAGATTATCTCATCATAAAATGTAATATTGCTAATCTGTGTCACTAGTTCTTCCTTTTGTCTTGCCTTATTTCATTACTTAAAACTTAACAGAACAAAATTTTAATAATATAGAACATGCTGTCATGTTCCTTTTTTAAAGTAAATTCATCTATGTTTGATCCTTGGGTATGCTAGTAAATATCTGTTTGCTTTATGTTCGCAGAATAGTCTATTGTTACATATTTGGCTCATTTGTTCAAGAATCTCAGGACTGGAAATCTGCATCATCAATAAGCAAAAGGAATAAATTATTTGTCCACATAGATGCTGTGGGAATTTTCCTTTTGCATTTAAGCTGTTTTACTAACATACATAGCCTCTAGTTCAGTGGTTCTTAATTTCTGGCAGTACATTGGATTCATCAGAGAGCTTTTAAAGTTGCTGATCCCTGGGACCTCTGCCTGACCAATTAAATGAAAATCTCCAGGAAGAGAGGTTCAGACATCAGGTTTTTTTTTTTTAAAGCTCTCCAGGTGATTCTAATATGTAAGCTAGGGTTACAATCCACAGACATTCATTTTCAGACTTAAGTGGGCATAAAAGACAGCCAGGGAACTTGCTAAAAATGCAGATTCCCAAGAACCAACACCCTCCCCTTCCCAGAGATTCTGATTTGGCATGTCTTGGGTGAGGGTCTATTATCTGTATTTTTAACAAGTACAGTACTTCAAGAAACAGTTTATATTATTACCTTTCTAGGGTAGATACTGGACTGAAAAATGCTTTGATTCTACCTCTCACCAAAAGGAAAATGTATTCCTGAAATAGTGGATTACAACCCTTGTTACATATTACTCACCTATAGAACCTGGAAAAAAAATTCTGCCTCCTGAGCCCCCACTTCCATTTTCATTTAACATCAAAAACTCCAGTTCCTGAAGTTCCACTCTTTGATAAAACCCCCTCCCCTAACTTTAAGCCCCTCCTTTGGTCTGATCCAAGGAATAAACCATATAATAAAATTGGGGTTTGTATGCTCTCAGCAAATGGAAAAAGAGGCACTAATCAGAGGAAATAAACCATTCTTAGTCCTTGAGAAAGTAGTTTTGCTATGAGTTTTCCAGCACAATCTTCCTCATCATGTGTCTCTCCTAACCTTACTTCCAGGTTAAAGGTATATCATCTGACCTTCCAACAATAAAATCACCAGCTCCACTTGATTCAGATATATACCTTCCCATAATTAATGCAAATCCATCTCCAATGCCATCATAGGACTTTTAGGCTTTTTTCACTATCTCCTTAGAAGGCATGGATATTTTAGCAGGGTGCCCATGGCCAATCACTAATTTTTGCCCAACACCATCTTAAGAAGAAATTACAACCCATGTTTGTGACAAACATTTATTGAGGGCTACTCTGTGTCAGATACTGTGTTGTTTCATCATGAGTTATTTCTCACCAACAAGTTCTGCATTTTTCCTGATAGGTAATTAGAAAGCCAGGACTCAGGCCAAGGTCTTTGTATTCCAGTACCACTGTCACATCCTCTATATCTTAGGGCACAGTATACAAATAGGCCAGGGTCCCTAATCCTGTGGTTCAACTGCACATGGAAAATCTTACCTGCCTGCTGCGCTAAATGGAGCGAGGAGGAAACCTATCTGAGCAATTCAGACAAAGTGGAATTTGTTTTGCTGCAAATGATTCAAATCATTAAATTCAACAAATACCCATTAAGCCTCTATTATGTGTAAGGCTCCACAACCCTTTGCAACTGCCAACTATAAATTAGATTTGGTTTATGTGAAATCCTCCCCTCTTATTGCTAGGCTGTAATGCCCTATTTTCATTTTTTCTCCACTTATTCAATCTTTTTAAAAAGAGATATACATTTCTAACCTGTGTCAGGATCAGACATCTCTGATGAACCAACTGCTATTTCAGGAAGAAAGGATAAAGGCAGTGTGCTGATTTCATGAAGCAGCTGAAAGTTCCACAGTGATGATTCTTCATTGCCTCCTTCATTCCTTTCTAAACTTCCTGAAGCTTGCTGGGTCTGGTCCCTCCAAGTCCTTTGCTACCCGGGAATGCTGATTTCTCATTAGCCTGCAGTAGTGGTAGCCATAGCACCATCTGTTCAACCTCAGTGCTCTCCATTTCCACTTGGAGTTAAAACTTCACACATTCAGAGAAGGGCCTATGAGGTCAGCATGAGGTCTCCTGGGTCACGGTATTCTTCCTAGCAGACCAAGCCACAAAAGCAGCTTCATGAGAAGTGCCCTACTACTGGTGCTGGTCAGCACTTTCCTCCCAGTGTGGTAATAAGATTAGGATTTAATCAGATCTGATCCAAATTCCTGTTTTGATCTCCCCTTTGAATATGCTCCATTGGGACCTTGGTTTTGCCACTTCACATGCAGAAGACAATAGGAGCATAAGACAGACCCATATCTAAATCTCCCCTGAACTTGGGAAATCAAAACTGCAGCAAATGCTTCCCAACCCTCAGGAGCCTGAGGCATCAGTGGAGCCTCAAGGAAAGATTTTTTATTCTGTGTCCTCTCACATGCCCTGCAGAGGCTGTAAATAATGAGAGCTTGCACCTTGGCCATCTCCCATATCCCTGAGATCAAGGAGCCAGACCCAGAGAAGGTTCCAAGGGCAGTGTATTGGCACCTGGATCTCAACTCACTTGATCCAGGCATCAGGAGCCTCAGACATGAAATTTCACTCAGAGAAGTCAATTGTCAGGGAAGAAAATAGAAACCTTTGACTCTATTCATTTATTTATTCCATGGCTACTTCTTGAATGACTCCCCTCTGCCCTGCCCTATGGTAAGACAGACTGCCTTCCTAAAGACATACAGAAAGATCAAGGTACCAACCAAGCCCATCAAAAGCTTCCCATCACAGTGAATAATAACTGAAAACAACCTCATCTATGTCAGGAGGCATATGAATTGAACCTAAAACTGGGATTTAAGGAATTTGAGGCAAATAGGATCTCAGTAAGCTGGCAGATCAGAAACAATCTCCCTAGTGAAAAGAGTTTGATCTGGTAGAGAAGGATGGATGAGAGAGCTGAAAGCATAGAAAAGAGAGCCTTTGAAAGGTTAATTTGTCCAGAAACATAGCGCCCAGGTTGAACCATCTGCTATAAACATCTAAACAGTCTGGTTTTAATTCATTTAATTTCTTGATTTCACATGAAGAGTCAGGAAAGTAAACAACTTCAAACTACAGAATAAGTGAATAAATAACCTTTAGATTTAAAATGATCACAGCAGCCAACCTTAACTTTAAAAGCATTTACCAAACCTAGTAAACATGAATATCAGGTTTATCGAAACAACGGAATATTATTTGGCCATAAAAAAGAAGTGAAGTACTGATATACGCTATAACACAGATGAATCTCAAAAGCATTATGCTAGGTGAAAGAAGTTAGTCACAAAAGACAACATATTGTATAATTTGAAGTATACAGAATAAGCAAATCCATAGAGGCAGACAATAAATTAGTGGTTGACAGAAGCGGGGAGGGTGAGAAAAAAATGGGGAGTGACTGCTAATAGGTATGTTCTTTCTTTTGAAGAGAGGTGAGAAAAGTGTTCTAAAGTTAGATGTCGGTGATGCACAACTACGTGAATATACTAAAAATCATTGAAATGTGCACTTTAAGTCAGAAAATTGTTTGATATGCAAATTATATCTCAAAGCTGTTAACAACAAAACACCTACAGGACAGGGATAAATGAAGTGACTTATAAAATCACTGTGGAGGATAAAGGTCAAAATATTGATTAACTCTAGGCTTCAAATTACGTATGTGTGTTAAAATTTCTATAATAATCACTACAAGAAGAGAAATAGAGTGTAGAATTGTTAAAAAAAATAAGAAAATACAAAATTACAAGTAAAAAGGGAGAAAAAATATAGAACTCAAAAAAAAGAAAAATAAGATGCTATAATTACAAAATACAAAATATATTGTACCTATATGCATACATATAAATATATTATGGAGTGTATATCAGTAATTATGATAAATATTGATGCATGAACTGTAATAGTCAAAAGATAAAGACTGAAGATGATAAAAATAAATCCAGGCCTATGTTGTTTATGAGACACATCTAAGACATAGGATACAAAAAGAATGAGAGGAAAAAATTGACTCCTTGGGAAAACCATAACTAGAGAAAGAAAAAAATAGGGTCATTACATAATGTTAAAAGGTTCAATTTATCAGAAAGTTGTGATCATTCTTAATGTGCATGTAGATGACAACATATCCTGAAAATACTTAAAGCAAAAAATTTTACAGCTATAGAGAAAAAGAGACAAACCACCATGTTAATGGAAGATTTTTTTTATAATGTAGCTATCTTGGTAACTGTTAGCCCTAGCAGAAGAAAAACTATTAAGAACACAGATTAAAATAATACCATTAACTGTATAATCTAATTGGCATTTATAGAACATTCCACCCAACAATTAGAGACAAGAAAGACTTTTCAACCAACATTAACAATATGTTGGGTCATAAAGTAAGTCTTAACAAATTTTAAAGGATTTGGCATCACACTAAGGTCTTTGAGCACAAAACAATTAGGGAAGAAATAGTAGCTAAAAGATAACAAGGAAAAACTTCACATGCTTGGAAATTTACAAACAGACTCCTAAATCACTCATACATCAAAGAAATCACATTATAAGTTAGAAAATATCTACAGCTAAACAATGATGCTATGTAACAATTTCGTGTATAGTGAAATGCAATTAACAGAGTACTGATAGTAAAAGGTATAACCTCAAATGATTATATTAGAAAAAGAAAAAACGCCGAAAATTATTGAGCTAAGCATCTGTTTTAGAAAGTTAAAGAAAGAGAGAACAGCAAATTAAACCCGAAGAAAGTAGAAGGGGGAAATAATAAAGATAAGGGAAGAAGTTAATAAAATATAAAACCAACATACAATAGGATAAAAAAAAATCCAAAAGTTGGTTCTTTGCAAAGAGTAATAAAATTAACAAACCTCTAGCAAGATTTATCAAGATAAAAGGTAGAGAACATATGAATAAACAATATTAGGAAAGAAAAGGAGGAATTAATTACAGATGCTATAAACATTAATAAGATAAGAAGAGATTATGAAGAGCTGTGTGCTAATGAATAGGAAATCTTAGATGAAAATTAACTTGAACTCACCAAAATTAGCAAACATTAAAGTGAACAAAAGACAGCATCCCCAGCAGAGAACTATGTGAGAGAAGAGCTGAAGGTTGAAATGGCAATGGCTTTGTGGGGTACACTCACTGATGGGTTCCACAAACACTTACTGAAAAGCAGTCTGTGTTGCACTTTAACCTGGCTACAGTGAGGAAGACCAACTATTGGGAATGATTACTACTGAAGAATATAGGGAATATTACCCCTAAAGAGTTTCCAGCATAGTGGGAGGTTTAAGGCATGTGCATAATTGTGTAATGTAAGGAAATTAAAGTTCTCTGGTGGTTCACTGAAGAAACCCGTGAAGATGGGGCTTAGTTTTGTGTTGAAATGCATCAGGATGAGGCTGAAGAACTGGAGAAGAAGGTTGGAGGACACTGCATGTGAAACCAAAGAACATGGACTTTAATCTAGACTTAATCTGGGCCAGCAAAAAACACTGAAGTTTTTGAACAGAGGGAAATTATTACCAGGGTTTAAGATTTATGAAGCTAATAAATATAGATATACAAGTATGATGAATGGAATTTGGGGATGTTGAAAGATGATACATGCCAGCAATACTGGAGGATATGGCAGTAGTCAAGATAAGCTATGATACAGTCTTAAATTACAGGGTAGGGGCAGACACAGAGAGCAAGAATATTATAGAGAAGTATCAATAGACTTATTAGATATTAAATGCTCAAGGTAGAGGAAAGACATCAGGATACCCCAGAATATTTAGCTTGAACAAATAGGAATTAACAACTTTTCATTCAGTAATTTCTTTGTTTTGAAGAAATAGTTGTGAATTAATAAAATCCCTAATGAATTCTAATTTTTTAATTAGGGAGCATGTGACCTATGGGAGAACACAAGGGTTTGTTCAGATGCAAAGACATGGCAAAATGTCAACTGGATCTTGACAAAGAAATCTGCCAAAGGGCTGCCAAGCAACCAAAAATCAGTATGAAGGGTAGACTCAAGTTCAAAAATATGTGAGAATGAGTATGACTCTTCAATGTCCCCTTTTGATTCTCACCAGTCTACAGCACAGAATTTAGGAACCACCGAGTCAGAGATGGATGCAGAACTAGGCAGCCACTGCCTTCAATGCTGTTTTAAGGCTGGAAATGTTGGGTGTGGAAGAGCTTCAGCAAGCAAGGATTACCATATAAAGAACTTTGTGCTATGTATTCACTGCCTCATTGGGTTTATTCCAGATGTCAGTGAAGCAGATCCTGCTATGGACTATAGCAGCAGAGCAAAAAGAAATGGCCTGATCAGAAAGTCAACCCAGGAAGAAGTTTTGAGGGTGTGAGTTCAGCCTTCATGTTTTTCAGATTTGGAAACTGAGATCTCAAAAGGGAACCTCTCACCCAAAGCCTGTAGTTTTAGAGACATGACTGATAAACAGGCCATCCCTACAAGGTGGGCTCTCTCTCTACATCACATGCTGCCTCCAGTGACATAAAGATTCTTCTTGGAGCTTCATGAAAGTATATGGAACCTGGAAGACAGTGCCCTGTGATGTAACCTTTTTTAACTAGGCTGGGGATGGTGCTGATACCTTTCCTTGAATCTCAGGGTGGACTTCATTTTTACAGTTATGAGGATCAGAGTCATGAGCTCTACCTTGTGACAGAATGGCCTAGTCAGCACAGCAGTATATCCTTTAAGTGAAAAGCAAGGCAAGAGTTACTAAAAGGCCCTCAAGTTCCCAGAGAAACCATCAATACCCACCTTCTGCGATATGCAAATGAATCTCAGTGGAGTAACCCACTGCAAACTGCAAGAACTTTATGGACAGGTACTGTGTCTCTACCTGCCTGATACAGGCATTGCAGATAAGTTTACCATCATAAGGTAAAATTGCACCTATGTTTTGTAACTATTTTGAATGGAAAACTTTCCACAATGCATGACACTTACTCCCATCTCTAAAATAATCCAACCTTTCTTTAATGATTTATGTTCACCAAGTTGTACTTTATACAATTATGTATATTAATATATTTTTAAATATGATCTTGATATAGGAGGAAGACGAAAAGGTTTCAAACTGTTTATGCAATAAATAGCCCCAAACTGCTGCTCTGTTTGGGTTTTTATGTTTGATGGTTCTTGTCTCTCTTGTGCAAACTGGCTTTAGTTGTCACTTCTTGGTGCTCTTTTCTTTCTTCACCCGGGCATCCCAGGCACCCCAATCCCAGAGACTGAAGGAACACCTCATTTTCATTTTATAAGAGGTAGTAAAGTTGTTCAAAAGATACAATGGACAATTTGTATGGGTCAGAGTAGCGTTACTCCCAACACAGGGAGCTGTGCCTCTGGACCAGAGCGGCCCTCCCCTACAGCAGGAGGCCAACCACACACAGTGGTGAAGTTGAACTTAGCTCAGTAGAGAGATGATCGTCCCTTGAAGAACACAAACCATGTTTTTTTTGGTTTGTTTGTATGTTTGTTTTTTTGGGGTTTTGATGTTGTTGTGTTTTGTCTTGTTTCTTCAAGTTACTAGACTGAATTGTTTCCTCACACTTTAGAGACTTGGATCAGACAAACTTTTTTTTTCCCAGTGCAGCCAATATTCTCCTTTTAGATACTGTCACATTAGCACTGCTATCCTGCGGCTTGAAACTATAGCTATAGATCAATATTCTAGATACCTTGATCAAACCAAACACAATTTTTAAAAACAAGCAGGAAGCTACCTGTAGCCTAATTAGGAAAGACCTAAGATTAGCTTCATTGCTCCTACACAGAAAAAATAAAAAATACACAATAAGTGAAACATACTTTCCTGTAGGTATTTATTAAGTTCCTACTATGCACCAGCTGCAGCACTATCTACAAAGATGGCACCATTCAAGAGGGCCTGAAATGATATCTCAGAGTTAGTCAGGAGTGTTGTGCTTCCAGGTGCCATAGGCTGAAGGAACTGGATGTAATTTTTAAAAATCCGTTTGGCATGAATTATACCAACTCTTCTTCCTTTCCTGTTCCACATTCCAGTGGCACAAGGAAGGGAATTCTCCCCCTTGAGGTTAAAGAAGTAACTTAGCAGTGGGCTACGAAGAGACCACTGTGGAAAATGCAGGAGGAATAGACAATGGAGCAAGCATCCAGCAGCCACAGGGACCCAGGGCAGTATGCAAATACTTAGAGGCAGGCATTTGAAAATATGGGAGGCTTGTGCCTGAGGAGCTCAGAGACAGGCAGCAAGAAGATAAACTATCCTTTTGTTTAGTTTGAATCACTTTATAGAGAATTAGCTGCTGTGATTTATTCTCCAATTTGATCACATTCACCTTTGCATTGCAGAAAGCAGGGTAAGGAAAATGTATGGTATGTAACTCACTCTTTAGAAGCAATAAGCTCCCTATAGGCAGGGACAATGTCATACTCATTCCTATATCCTCTAAACATTTAGCATGGGGTCTGCTTTACAACAAGTAGGTGTTTTCTGGGTTTTTTCCCAATTGTATTTATATGCATATATATAAACAGTATTTCAAAATATGTACACTTTATAATATTCAGAGCACTTTCCTACCCATTAGCTCACATTTGACTCTTTTTTTTAAATGTTTATTTATTAATTGAGGGAGAGAGAAAGAAAGAGAGAGCAGGGGAGTGACAAGAGAGGCGGAGACAGAGGATCTGAAGCAGGCTCTCAGCTCTAAGCTAACAGCAGAGTCTGATGTGGGGCTCAAACTCACGAGCCATGAGATCATGACCTGAGCCAAAGTCGGACGCCTACCAACTGAGCCACCCAGGTGCCCCACCCAGCTCATTTGACTCTCACAACATTACCAAGATAACTGGTTTTGTGAACCAGCTGGACTTGTCAGCATGCCAGCCAAATGGAACTTTATTCTCACTACTGTCCCTTTAACCCTAACCTGAAAAATCAATCTTCTCTGTCATTGCATAAAATCTGAGAGTTTCTGTAGCTTTACTGATCACTTCCAAATTTTTAAAGCCACAGTCCAGTCCAATATTAAACTTTCAAATCCTTAGTGAATGTCAAGTTTCTCCCGTCCCCAAGCTCGGGTCTGTTACCAGGCCAAAAAACCTACATCAGGGAGCTGGAGGAGCATGGACAATTCGGATTTGGCTTTGCATCACCTCCCCTGCAACCAAATGACCATTCCCAGACTTATTAGAGTGAGGAAAAGGCTAGAGGGAAGTGATAAGAAGGACCACAAAAGGTATCTCTTGCCAGGCAAAGGTGCAGTCTGGTGTTAGTATCCCTGGGTATGGCAGATGTCCAAATGTTGACTTGATACTTGCTCACTCAAGTGCTTTTGCTGATGTCTAGAGGTTCCCCTCCCTTGCATGCTCTGAATGCAGTTCCCTGGTGCCATCCCGAGCTAGTCTCCTCATGATCTTCTACAGCTCCTATAGCTAATAGTGCACTCGGGCTTTTTCTGCAGAGCTCATCTCACATTCCAGCAAGATGCCCTCATGACCAGGGTTCTTTGGCAAAATGACTCATGGGCTCCTCTGTCCCACAGGAAACAAGCCCCATTGTCCCTCTGTGGTGGAATGGCAGCTTGCTCCACAGTGGCCCTGTCTCTGCTCTGACACCACAGGGACTCTAGCCAGCCTCTCTCTCAGGCTTTCTCAGGGTTAGTCATATTCCAGCACTCTTCTCTCCCAAAGTTCAGGAGACACAGAGAAACCTTTCTGGATCACTCTCTGAAGCCCTACCCAATTGACTGACAGGAAGAGAAGGGAGGGGAGAAGGACATGGACAGCACACTAATTCTTTCTCCAAAGAAGTCTTCACTCCCCATTCCCTCCTAATTCTTTCCTGCACTTCCCATTATGTAAACTTGAGGAAGGTGACAGCCAAGAGGTACCAGCTCATCTTGGAGTCACTCAGCATGGTCTCTCTCCTCTCTTTTTGGTTGGAGAACACAATACCAAAATCCAGTAAACAGGAAAGTTCCTATTTATTAACCTCTTTCAAAAGGCGAGCCTTCAAAGATGAACAGAGTAGATGTTAATTTTCTTCCATTTAACAGAGGAGGGAACTAGGTCCCTACTTTAGGTCACATGGCCACTAGAAAGACTCAAACTGAAGCTGGTCTCAAGCACCGCATTCCTTCTACAGCTTTGTGTTCTCTCAGCCTCCTAGCCTCATAATGTGACCCCTGCTCATCCTAACCCAGTAAAGCACAAACCAGGAGACCTTACATAGGGATGCCATACCGATCCCTGAAACCAGGCTCAGCTGAGAGTTCATAAGGAAATGCTTTATAGGCTGAGTCTCCTGCTACTAGCAAACTACCACTATTAGTACTAAATAGTAATAATAATTAAAAAAAAAAAAAGCTACACAGCACTTCCTAAACATTAGTCTAAGCATTTAACATACACTAACTATATATATTAATGCATACAATCCATGAAACTACCCCATGAGGTAGACACTAGTGTTATCTCCCATTTTACAGATAAATAAGTAGAGACACTGGGAGGTTAAATACATTTTCCAAGGTTATTCTGGCCACAATTTCTGATGCAGCTTTCATTAAGAATCATTTAGGGAACTTGCTAAAACACAAACTCCCAAGTTCTTTCATTTAGTTACTGACTATATATCTGGCTTGGAATCTGGAATCTGCATTTTAGTACACTCCTTAGGTGATTCAGATCAAGGTCTATATGCAGAAAGCCTGGGCATCATTTCTCAGGAGCTAAACTTGGAATTGTGAAATTATGGTAACTAGCCCAAGGGCAGAGCCCTCTAGGGTAAAGACAGTCAGTATGAAAGAGCAGCTGGAAACTTCTTCAATTTGCTCCCTTCCTCTACTATCAAAGTAGTACTGTTTGTTGAATAAGTGAAATGTTTGTTGAATAAATGAACCTGCTCCCAGGATCCTGAAGACTGAGAAAAGAAGTTTACTTTTAATATAGTTCAAAAACACATAATCTAAAAAAATAGCTCACACTATTGAACAACTTTAGCAAATCTTCTGTACTACCTGCCAAGGTCATAGTTTCGATCTCACCTTCAATTATTGATAGACAGCCTGATAATTTTAGAAGAGAGAAACAGACTTTTTTCAAGCTTTGGAAAAGGAAAGTCCTTTTAATAAGAGATTCCATCATGATTACATTGCTCTTATCAAAAAATCCCTTGAAAGCTGAATTCCAGAAGGCAACTATTAAAAATGCCATTGAAAAACTTGAAATTATCTCTTTACACTGCTTAGAACAGACCCAGGAGGGATTATACATTTGATGCAGAACAAGAACTAAAGATTGTTCTTATGGCCAGACTAAAGTTTTTGAACTACCTTTGCCCCCACAACTAAACCTCTTTTCAAGTTTAACCAGAAAATGCTCAACCAAGCAGATAAGAAGGCAGGAGCCAGTTTTGATTAAGGTAGTCAATGTACCATTAATGACACTACCAGTCAAGATTTCCAATAAGAGTCAGTCAAATCCTATTACAGAAGTAAAGAAGGCTCAAGCCCAGGAGGAGGATCACTTCAATGGGAAGAGGTTGGACAAAGAATAAGGAAGAAATATAACAAAGCGAGAGACCACAGACACTGGACATGCAGTTAACTCCTTTAATGAAGTTCTGGTCATGAAACTCATAAGATTCTGGAAGGCCTAAGTTCAGGGCCAGTACTCCAATGCAGCGCTCAAGAGTTTGAGCAGCAGAATCCAAGTGGCCTAATCCACAATTACTTACTCACCACATGGGGACCAAAGACACCAACAGACCTCAACAGGTCAATAAGATTCAACTGTTGTTCAGCTCTGTCCATATCACCCTCAAACATGGCCCAAAATATCACGTAATTTTGAACTAATTGTTTCTTAAACTTCTTTGGCTCACTCTACAATGTTTTAAGGAACTCTTCCAAGCATAAGACCAATTGTGTACATAATGGAAAGTAAAGGCCTATGCTCATCCATCTTTCCACCTTCTGCCTATCCCTTAACTGACTGTTGGATTTCACATGCCTTTGCCAGTACTTTTGACTACATGATGGGTGAACGTATTTCTAGGCTTTCAAACTGACCTTGGAGAAGTTACTGTCTCACTGGTACACACAACAGACATGACAGAACAAGTGAAAGCTAAGCAAAGAAATGACCTTGTTGCTTTCTCTTATCTACTTGGTCTGCCACTCAACCACTGAAACAGAGAAAAGGGGCCCCAACAGGAGCCATTAATCACAAGAGTCATGCCGGTTCTACCTGGTACCTTGGAACTTGTAGATGGTCAAAAATTGATGAATGATTTAATACCTTTATCAAGCATTGAGATTAAGCTACAAATCAGGAATTATTACAGTCTCTGGTTTCCCACTATTATATACAGAAACTTTTATTTTAATATTTTGTTCAGAAGAATGACTTAAGCTAAATATAGATTTTTTTAAGGATTAATGACCTGAATATTTTATACTGTCCTGTCAGAAAAAAAAAATGTGCCTTTGGAGCACTAAAAGGAGTCAGTTCTGGACTTTTCTCCCTATTGGATCAACAGCTCAGTGAAAGAAAACTATATAAATATATACACAGTAATATTTTCTTCCTACTGAAATATATATTTATCATATATGTATTCATCAGCTTTCATACCTGCTGTCAGACGTGGAAAATTAGCTTTTGCATTTACTAACTCCTCCGTGGGAAAGAGTTCCCTCATGAGTTTAACAAAAGGGAGCTTTATTGTTTATAAGATTGAAAAATAAAGGTTGCCATGGCTTTAAGATCTGGTGATTGGTAATCAGTTTTTATAAATGACCATGAATCACTTTTGGCTGGCCAGGCTTTGTTTGGAATATGAGATGGCTGTTGCATCTTACAAGTAAGGAATTATTAATCTACCCTCCCTGGAGGGTTTCAATTTCACCCATACAAACAGCTGTATATCTACCAAGTGTATGTTCGGTGTGCCTATCTATGAAATTTAAAATTATATGCTTTGTGTAAAACAGAATATATAATAGACTCTGAAATTGAATAAAACTTATTGGACTCATTTTTTATCCTTTGTGACATTTTTCTCATAAGAAGAGTTCAGACAAAAGGCACTGCCACCAAGGAGCCAGGAATGCAAAGTCCTGTCCAATTTAAATAATCACTCCTTTCTGTCATGTTTTACAAAGAGATGTATTCAAACATGCTCTTTGAGCATTTCTATATTCTGGTCTTAGTTTTTACAAATAGGAGCAGGCAAAGATCCTCCCCTACCCCATTTGTATGTTTTTGTTACTTGAAAAAATATAATCTTGGCAATTGTCTCATTATAAAAATGAGAGAGCTTTCTCCTATGATAAATAGGACAGAGGCCTGGTGCTTGAGACTGTAATTTAGTTCAGAACTTCACATTCTTCATCTTCTCAACAAATAAGGTAAGTAAAATCCAAGATAATAAGGAGCTTATGGAAAAATCTGATCATATCACTTGCCTTTTAAAACCCTTTGTTGACTACCCACATCCATATGGCCCAGACTCCCTAGCTTGGCTTACAAAGCCATTCCATGATTTACATACATCTTGATGGCTTCTCCAATTTCATCTCCCAACTTGTCTTTGCCAACTCCTTCTCCTGTTCTCCACCCGTCTGAACCCCTTTCAATTCTGGGAATGCAGCATTCTCCTCCCCACCTCATTAGACTCATGTTATTGGGTCTAACACTACATAAACACATGAAGAGTGATCCTGGCCAAAGTCCGGCGGGTGAGAAGGACACACCAACACAAATTATATGTTATCTACTCCAAGTAAAAGCCTCCCAGGATAAAAAAAAAAAGGGGGGGGGGCAATGTCATCATATTGCCATTAAATGGCCACTTGACATTTTCAAGGAATGGAACTCATTTGCATACTCAGTATTGGTGTCTATTGCTGGCAGGCTGGAGAGTTGGTAGTGACTATAGATAAATCAATCTTGGCAAGTCAGAACTCATGCTGTTAAACTCATGTGTAGCCTCCATCTATGCCACATTGGCTGCTCTGTTCATGTGTCCATCATGCCAATATTGAGGTGGCTGATGACAGAGGTTGGCTGACATCAACTGGCTGAGTAATTCTGTCCAATTGATGTTGAGTGTCTCTTCTTTGGTGGATGTTCTCTGGTGGGCATTAATGTATACTATAAAAATGTTCACATAGCATGACCATGAATATTTCCCCATCCAAATGTCATTAACCCAGACTTCTTTGTTCCTGATCTTTCAGTCTATTTCCATTTGCCACTACCCATGAGTCCATGCATACTAAGCCTTGGGGTCATTTCTCTTTTCAACAAAATGGATGGCCAATTCCATTATCCAAAACTCTTACAATTAGAAGATTTTTCCCCTCACTATTGTCTTTCAAGGCTACCCTGAGGCTATAGTGTAGTTGCTGTCCATTTCTGACTAGTACTCACATAATGGGTTACTCCATTTGCACACTAACCTAAGTCTCTTTGTTCCTTCCTCAACTGCTTCTATGCCATCCTCATATAGCCACAGGCATGAGCTGAGAAAGGGTAATTAATGCAACAGTGGTTGTCATGTGGGTATAGGCAACCTGTTCAAGTGCTAGTTTGTGTCCCTGGTTCTGCTCATGTTCAGCCAAGGATGCACCACTTCCATTTGCAATGGAGTGTGGGCCAACCCAACCTTTGACTTGTGGGTCTGACAGAACTCTGCTGATAATAGTTCCAGCTGCATGGTCACTTCATATCCCATTTTCAGGCATTCTGTTTCTACTAGGGCCCAGTAGCAAACCAGGTGCTATTGTTTTAAATCATATAAATCTCCACTGCAGATAGTATGCCCTTCCTCCACAATCCTGAAGGCCTGTGTTGTGATTTTCCCATTCGAATTTGTCAAAAACCTCACATGGAATCTTTTCCCAACAATACCTCCAACACCATGGGGCCTAGTGGATCATCTGACCCATTGGCAGGGTTGCAGAACCTTTTGCTGGTCCTGGCCCTCTCAAGACTGGTAGACTTTGAATTACCTGGTATATGGGCCAGAGAAATATCTGCATGTGAAGGATATACTGTCAAAAAAAACTGAAAAGTCCCACCAGGCACTATTGTGCTTCCTTCTTCAAGTTTAGGATATAATAATTTATCTTTTCCTTTTTGACGGATGTCATGCCAGGCATCTGAGCCCTGGGTTTCTAAAATTTTTATGAATATGGAAGACCCCTAAATATTAGCAGAGTGTCTTTCCCACTTCCTGGAACATGCATGTTCCAGTGTATTAGGTAACTCTTCCTTATCCAGTCCAATCAACCTAATATCATTGATATAATGGATGAATGTGATGTTCTGCAAGATGTCCAGAGGTCTCCGTCTGTGCTGTCCATTATGTAGCCAATAGCCAAATGTAGCAATTGACCAAGTGAAATGTGGTTTTGTGCAACTGAGAAACTAAATTTTTCATTTGAATGAATTTAAATTTAAATATTGAAGCAGTGTAAAATACTTTACTAGTTAAACATAACTTCATTGTTTTGGTAGGATTACATATCATGCTAAGGATCACATGGAGTAATATATTATATTGTAAAATTCTCTTTAGGGACATGTATCATTTCACAGAAACCCATCAGTGATTGAGTATATATCAACAAATTAAGTACAAATGAATTTTTCCAGATATCAGTATAATATGTTTATTTGAATATTCTTTGTAATACACACACATTATGATACCTATACAAAATGTTATTAGTAACTAAAGTATTTATTAGTATTTTGTAATATAATTAAACTATTTTTCTTCAAAAAATAAATATGGATAAATTTTTAAAATCAAAATGAAGGCATATTACTACTGATGGAGATTGAGTAAAAATGTAAAGCCAGTACTCCAACTGGAAAGGTAAAGAAAAAAGGTGACTAGGAACAAGTGTATCACAAGTTTCATAATGAATGGCAACTGCAATTTGCTACGGCAAAAAACAAAAACAAAAACAAAAACAAAGTTTGCTGTGTAAATAAAAAAACTAAGATAATAAGCAACTGAGGCATTATCAGCCAAAATATAGTGAATTTGATAAGAAGATTCCTCTCAAGAGTGAAAAAAGAATAAGTAAAATTAGTTACCTGAAATCACAATTAAATATCCAACCAAAATTTTTTTAAGAGTGGGGTGCCTGGGTGGCTCAGTTAGTTGAGTGTCTGACTCTTCATTTTGGCTCAGGACATGATCTCACAGTCATAGGATCAAGCCCTGCATTGGGCTCTGCACTGACAGTGCAGAACCTGCTTGGGATTCTTTCTCTCTCTCTCTTCCTTTCCCCCACTCATGCACATGCATGCTCTCCTCCCTCCCAAAATAAATAAATGTTTTTAAAAAATTTTTAAGAGTCTCAACAGGATGTGGGCTTGAAATGTTGACCAGCTATAAAATGTCTCAGATTCTTACACAAAATAGAAAATCTATAAACAAATTTATAAACAAAATTTACAAACAAATATCAATTTGCAAACTAAAATATCAGACTCATGGAATAGATATTTTTAAATGCTTTACATTCTCAAAGAAAATTTTTATCTATATATGAAAACTTAGTTTCTATAACTATAGATAGTGCTTCAACTATGTTCAGTCAAAATTGAATTCTTGGTATTTTAAAACAAGACATTGATATTTCCCTTGTTGATTTATTCCACTACAACATATTAGAAATGTTTGTGTTTAGTTTTCTGAAGCAAACTCTAGGAAAAGCACCAAAGACACAGTTGTTAAAACCATGGAGTATATATGCACAAAAATCATCACCAGTTTACCAAACTTTTGAACAAATAGAAGACAATGAATTTAATAACATTATTCTCATTGATTAAATCATGGAGGATCTGTAAGATTTCCAGAAATATAAACTGCAACTGCAATCAACTAAAAATTCCTTGAAACAAAAGGAATATTTGCTGACATTCAATAATCAAAGGCAAAATACCCAGAAGTACCCTTTACATTTTCTCACTGATACCATCCTGCATATGAATAAATTAACTTTGAAGCTCTTGAGTAAAGAAGAATTTATTTGTGACCTGGCTTTACTTGTTTGCAAATTCATGCTGGACTTGAATTTTTTGTACCAATAATAATGATTAATACATTATTAATAATTTAATAAACTGATAATTACATTTTCCCAACATGAATAGTGAGATTTTAATTGTAATTGACAGTGTAAATTAACAGAGGAAAAAAACTATAAGAAAAATTTGAAGAACACTTTTGTTACTAATAAACTTAGAGCTGCTTTTCAATTTACATACTACCTTCTGAATTCAATTTTAGTAATACTGAGTTAAAAAAGAGTTAATAAACTTACTTAATTTTAACAGCTGTAGTTTTAAAACTGATACATATTTCCTTCAAAATCAAGTAAAATTTTTAAAAAAGATATACCAGTTTTGTCAATGTAGATGCAATTATTAAAAGAAAAGTATACTTTTGGGTAGTTTGATTCAGTTACTGGTCAAATTTTAAGTCTGGCTGGAACAATTTGGGCATGTAATCTACTTTTTCAACTGTAAATTTTATGAAAGCAAGTACATCCTGTAAAAATTTGACATCTGATTTGAGATATGTTATAAATATAAAATACATCAGAAATATAGAAGACTGTACAAAAAACTCACTAATAATTTTAAATTGATTATGTGTTAAAATGATAATACTTGGGAAATATTAGGTTAAATAAAATATATTATTAAGTTAATTTACCTGTTTCCTTTTACTTTTTTAATGTGGTTAATAGAAAATTTGAATTATATATGTGGCTCACATTTTATTTATATTGCACAGCGCTGATCTAGAGCTCTTTAGCCTACATACTGTGATAAAGAGCAAGAAAGTTAGCACAGCCCTGGAGCAAAATTATAAATGCATGCAGTTATCCGTTCCATATGATGCAAAAGTGAGCTGTTTCTGAACCTTCTTTGTGACAGTGATAGAAAAGAGCCAGTCACCAAATCAATGGCTGCATAGCTTGTACCTGAGGCTATATTAATTTTCTCTAGCAAAGATAACACATCTGGCAAGGCAGCTGTGATTAGAGCTACTACTTTGCTGAATTTGCAGTAATCTACCATCATTCTCCATGTTCCATCCAGTTTTTGCAAGGACTAGATTCATGAATTAAAGGGAAATATGATGGGGACCACCATCTGCATCCTTCAGATACTTTAAGTATGACACTAATCTCAACCATCCCTCTAGGATACACTATTAGTTTTGACTGTAGGGTTGGAGAGGGGTGAAGGGCCGTTTGAAGATTTTCTCTCTGGTAGCTTTGACCCCCACAGACTAATGACCCAATATGGTGGGTTCACCAACTGCCAAGTATGCCAAACTCAATTAACACATTTGTGGTGGGGAAATGCCCACCAGATTTTGTGCAGGACACCATATGCCACTACTCTACAGGAAGACCATGTGATTTGGGTCTCTGCTTATCACTATCAGCTCAAATCCTATTATGCCCAATAGTCCTTGGAATCCCTTAGCATTACCATTTCTCCAGAGCATAGTTACCCATGTAAATGACCTTAGCTCTGTCCAGAGGACTGGAAAACTCTTACTGTGCATGTGTGTCATAGTGTGACATGATCCTTCTTTCTTCCTAGGGGCTTAGCCACTTCTTCAGGAAGTATCTTTGGTTCTGTGTGGACCTTAATATCGGACCTGCCATTGTTGAGCATTAAACAGTCTTTAAAGTTCAGCCACTATCACTATTAAGTCCTTACACAGTTCTTGGTTTTGAAATGAGAACTTCTTTGTATGCAACTAAAAATGCCCTTTGGCTTTCTATTGCCTTTACTCACCTTCAGCTGTTCATTATCTCTCTGTAAATCATCAGTGGCATTTAGCAATAGCCATCCAACCTGACCACCCTTTATAGAGACTACTGACTTATTTCATACATTGATTTCAAAAGCCTGTTAAATACAGCATTCTAATACATTCCTTTCTACCAGTTCACTATCTCATGTCACCACTAGTGAAAGTTTTAATAAGCACAATGCTACCTTTGGCCAAGGGCTGTCTGTGCAGCAGTGACTGTGTTTTTAGTGAATCCTAGTGTTCAGTGATCAAAAACGTTATCTATTACCTGTTCTCCTGGACTATTCCCAGTACCAACTTTCCCAGGTTGGGTCCTTTCCAAGCAGATGCCAAGATAGATAGATGGAGTTTTGGGTGGAAATTGATATTTCCTAGAGAAGGAGGAATTGGAGCTGGGCCTTAGAATGTAGGATTGAGATAGAACAGAGGGATATGGAAAATATTCCATGTGTCTTTTTAATAGAGTAGGGACAAAATAAATCACTATTTCAAGAAGACTGGCTTTCGAGAAGACTAGATTTGAGGGCAAGATATAAGGGACATGGAGATTCCATGGCAATGGAATCAAAAGAAAAAGAGTGAAAAGCGTACATACAAAGAAAGAATTAGTGGTGCCCTAGTATGGGAATGGTGTCCCTGAAAGAGAGTAAGAAGTTGAGAAAAAAGATAATCAATTGAGATTAACTCAAAATGAGTTTGCTGAGATGACAATAATTGTACATTCCAGTAAAGGTGTTCTATTTGTATGCCTCTACCGGTAAAAGTCTGGAATCTATGAAAAGAAAGGAAAGGGTTATATAGATTTGAGATAAACAGTAAAAGCCTGAAGTGCAAACTTTTGAAAGAATTCACAAGCTCAAGAGTTGAGATTTGAAGAACACCCAGTTAGGGACAAGAAGAGGAAAACAAGGAGCCATGGGTGAGGGAAGAGGAAAACCTAAGCAGTGCTGGGAGAGAAGCATGGGAGAAGAATTTTATACAGACAACTCATCAGTGAGGCAAACCTACCACAACTCCCATAAGCCAATTTGCACAAGTACTACACTGATAATTCATTTTTCCAAATTAAGTTTTTAATGTTTTTTATTCATTATTTATGATAAATGTTGTTGTCAGATCTTTGATTCTGTCTTCCCTCAAGATTAGAGCTTATTCCTTTCAATACACATAAGGAGAAAATGTCTTTGCTGAGGAAGTCTTTGAAAAAAAAGATTTGGAGATAAAATCTTTGTGGGGTGAGTTTTACTGGCTACTGCTACATTCTATGTAGATATGTCATCATTAAACACCAATTTTAAGGGTCGCTAAGCCAACAGCTTGTGCTCAGGACACAGAATTCCAGAGATACCCTATGGGTTTGCATCCTTAAGCTGTGTTCAGAAATAAGGCCACCTGGCAGCACCACAAAACTATGGCCCCAGTTTTAAATACACAAAGTCCACTTAGGGGAACTTGTAGCTTCTTATTTTCACATTAAATAAAAGTATGCACAGCTAATCCTCTCTAAAAGCTTGAGCAACATTCTCCCTCCAGCAGTTCTGGAAAACTTACAGCCATCAAAATTCACATGCCTCCCATCCAGGTTAACTTTAGTTATCCAGTTTGCAGCTCCTCCTTTACTTCTGAAATCTGTTTTCTGAGCCCCAATCCAGATCTGCATAGCTTGGGTATTTTCAATATAGCTCCTTTAACCTTCTTGTCTTAACCAAAATGTGGCTTTCTCCTAAAGAATTACTTCTATTTCCCTCACTGTTTGAGACAAACCATTCTTGCACATTATCTGCTAGCTACTCTGGATTTCTGGATTATTACACCACTGTTTTCTTAAAAAGCCCTCTGCTCCTTCTACACTGGTGTCACTGTGTTTGTGGACCACTGTCTGTCTCTCATCATCATTATTTATGCACTACCATATCATTTCTTAGTCAATAAAGACTGTAGCCACTGGCCCACATTCTCTTCTTCACTTAGCCAAAGTGGATGGCCATCCAACAAGGTATTCACTCAATCCATGGACTCCTCATCTAGCACCTTATCCTCCCTTTCTTTTCCTCATCTCCACATGATGGGCAGCTTTTTATTGACAAGAACCACTAAACTTCTGAAATTAAAAATAAATTAGCCATCAACTTCTGAGCACCATACTCTCTTACAATGATTCTTCCCACCTTCTACAGCAAATCTTCTAAGCTATGAAGCTTTTAAGTCCTTTGACAAGTACCTCGAGCTCTACAGGCTCATATCTATTAAGTTAAAATCCCATAGTCTTCACTTAATCCCTTTCTTAAAAATGCCAACTCTCTTGTCAGTAAGTATCCTGGTTTTGGCTACCATCACCTCTTTTCCAGACTACTGAAACAGCTAACATGTTGATTTCCTGGCTCAACCAAAGAGTCTCCAATTAACTTTCCAGAGTGATCTTTCTTAACTATCACCCGATCATATCACTTCCCTGCTTTTAATACTGTAGAGGTTCCCCAATCCTGAGACTGCTTACAAGGACCTACTTGTTCTAGCCATTACTTTCATCTCAAAGGTCATCTCCAACTCCCTTTCACTAATTTCTGTTCCCATTCTACTGCCATATTCAACTACTTTCAGTCCTGGGAATATATCTCCTCCCCTCTCTCCTCCTTTTCCCTCCCTTCCCTTCAGCATTGCTTCTTTTCCCTCTCCTCCCCTCCTCTAACTCATCTCTTTCTATAGAATGATCCTTCTTCCTGGAATAGTTTCTTCCCTCCTGGATTCCCACAGTTCTTCATATTTACCTCTCAGATATCAACCCCTCCAGAAAGCCTTTCCTGGCCCCTAATTCAGATAACTAATCCTTCTCCTTCACAAAATGTACTTCAGCATTATAAAAAAAAAGGTCTTGTTATCTGATTCAGAATTGCTACATTCCTTAGCATTGCTATCTCGACATGATGTTCACCCAATACTTCCTTTGTTCTTATCATCTTCCCACTTCATTCTTGACATGGGCATGCAGACTCCTCACAGGTCGGAGCAAACCACCTCTCTCACACCATCCTCCATCTCTCTTATGAACTACACTGTTCTCATTTTCACATAACTCCTTCTCTCCAGCCACAATGTACTCCTGGACATTCCTCAGTGCACCAAACTCTTTGATTCCTTCATGTGTGCAAGTTTTTGTTTTCGTTTTGTTTTTGCTTTCTGCTTAAAAAACACTGTCCCATCCTCTCTGTCTGGAGACTTCCAACTAAACTTTGAAGATTTAGCTCAGATGTCAGCTCTTACAAGAGCCAGTTCTCTCCTCTGTGCTCCCCTGACATTCTGCCTAAAACTCTTTCAGCACACAGGGCACTGTAATTCCAGGTTCATAGGGGTGTGTCTCACTGAGGCAAGGACCTTTAAAGAAAGCAATTATTTATTAAAATTTGCCTCTCTTAGGCCTTGTCCACAGAGAAAAAGAGGAAGAGTTTTAATAATCATTAGACAAGTGTGGTATGGTTCAAATTTTTCCCCTCAAGACCCACAATTTTCATTATTTCCCTAAATTCAGCTATGTTTTTCAAACAATCACTATTATTAAGGAATTGCTCATTAAAATGTATGTGTTGTATATTTTGCTTCAAACTAGCATAAACTGTATTGTTTATGTTTTCATGAGGCCATAAGAATTTGCTAAAGGCAAAGTTGGTTGTTTTGACCATACATTTCCATATTTCACAGGAAGATGATGATACAAGTTCATTCTGGAATAAACCACAAGTCTAAATAAGAATTTATTGGAACAAAATTCTTGTTTTTTATGCTTATATCTTCTCATCCTACCAAATCTATCATCTGAATGAAAAGTGTGAAAATTAAAAAGAAACAGCAAAAAATATTTGACTTTTATTCTAAAATTTGATTAATGACTACCTTTCTTGGATATGGTGTTATTTCATTAAAATATTAATGGCTTTGTAGTGGACTGAGCCTCAAAACAACACATTTCTGAGTTGTATTTGTTTTTTGTCTTGCTTTAATTTGAAGTAAAATTAGCTTCCTATGATCACATCTCATAGGGGATAATAGCCAAATATATATTCTCAGTGGATATAACTTGACCCCTGACTTATACTGAGTCTACAAAATGTTGGGAAAGCAAGGAAAATGGGATGAGCGCCATTGGGGAATTCTGCTTTACTTTTGCTGTAAATGATTAGAAAGTCAAAAGCAATAATATATTTTTAATCAGTAAGTTTTGTTGAGTGCTTACTAAATATCCAGAAATGTATATAAGCTTTAGGCATATAGCAATAAAGAATGGAGATACCATCACTGCCCTTACAGAGCTCCCAGTCTAGTAGGGGTGAAGATAATTAAACAAGCTACAATACAGTATGATAAATGCTATTACAAAGGAAGTATGATGTCATAGTAGTATGTGTCATAGGGTGAAATATAGTAAGGTGTCAGAAAACTGAATATTCCCTGGTTCTCAAACCAATATATGCCAATATGTATGTTAAATTTACTTTTAGGAATGAAAGAAAAGAATTAGGTTTTCAGACCCACAGTATGTGTTCAAAAATATTTATTAGATAAACAAGTGAATATATGCAATGACTTGCCCCAGGATACAGCACATCAATCACTGTCAAGCTCATGGGGAAGGCTGGAACCTCCAAGTCACCACTTTAGGGTAAAAGAACTCACAAAGAACAGCTACAGATGAAAAGTCATTACCCCTTTCTTTACCTTTTCCTGGAAAGTGGAGACTACAGAGCTGATCCCTCAGAGTCTCCTACAGTTCTACAACTCAATGGGAAACTTCCAGCTGCACTGGCAAATAGATTATCCCAAACAACTCATATGTGTCTTCTGATATTTTATTGAATTTCCACTTACATTTGATTTCCCCAAAACAAAGATGCCCCAGAATCCTAAAAAGGATCCCTTTCTGTGCAAATATATGAAAATCCTCTCAGTGGTTTGGTATTTTTTAGAAACTCCAAATAATCCAGGCTCTCGGTATAAAGCTGTTTTATAATAGATTTAATATTTGTAGTTTCTAGACTTCACTTGGCAAAAAGATCTATGTCTTTGCCAAACCATTTAGCAAATGTTCACAGCACGTCAATCTGTCGTGGGTTATGTTTAATAAGGCATGTGCATCCACAGCTACCCCCACCAGGCTGACTGGAGCTTGTCACCTGCTGGGTGGCTGCCATCACTCTTTTCCAATGAGGGAGAATTGAGATAAGGAAGTACTCTGTACCAGCAGTGAGATTCTGCTTCTTTTGGGGCATTCCAAAGCTGATTCCCTGAGGCTTTGATCTTGTAGGGCAACTGAGAAAAGTTGAATGCAGTAGAAAAATGGACCACATCCCAAATGTTATCAAAGCTTCTCCTTCTTCTCAAGTCCAGAGAAAATTTAAGAGCCAAGAGCTCAGAGATGTTCAAGAGATCATTTGATTCAGCCTAGACAAATAAAACTTTATTTCAGCTTTATAGATGAAGAAGTACAGGTAAAGAGAGGGCAGTATCACTGAGAGCTAGACAGCAAATCAACAAAATGTTTCAGTCTAAAAACCAACTTCCTTCACCAAAACTCTCAAACTTTTCCAACTAAATATTGTTATATCTTTTCTATTTCCCAAGGGAAAGAGATATAACTCTTAGTAGCTAACCACAAGAATGAAATTTCTTTGAACTCTTATGTCACAATTTAAATATTTTGGTGAATTTTGTATTCTATTCAATAAAGCATCTGTTTGGATTAACATAAAATAATTTTCCCCAAAACTACTAGACAAAATTACTGTTTGAAGAAGATGCTATATTTGTCCTGTATCTTTGCATATCTCCAGAGCAATGGACACCCAAGGACAAGCAACATACCCTGTTTTATGAAAATACAATTGCTGTGTTTCTGGCTTCCTTTACTCCATCCTCGAAGAGGCTTATCATACAAATGCCATTTGTCACCTAATCCATCTAGATTTGTCTCCTGAGATGCATTCATAGTGGAAGAAGACAAAAAAAGAACCACTCCGTTCACACAGTTCCTGCATTTTAAGTTCAATCCTCCAACCTGCAAAGTTATTCCCCAGGCCTAGGCCATAACACCTCTGGCTTGGCAGATGAGAATGATGAAAAGAAGAGTCATGATTCCCTGAAGAGTCTATTCAAATAAATTGGCTCCTCGCCTTCCAAATTTGTATATAAGAAGCACAGTAGCATGGAAGGCTGATAGTAACTCTATGGGTTGGTCAGGAATACAGAGTTGCTATTAGAGATCCTGCTCCATTTGCCAACTCTGAGCCTCTTTTTATGGGAAAAGCAATATTCAATAGTAGGAATTAAATTACTTCTTCTAATATCAATTTATCTGTCTCTTCTAATGTATTTTAATAGAAATTATACCTAGGCATTTTGAAGAAGAATTACTTACATGTAAATATTGGACAAAATAATATACCCTGATAAGTTAAGCCATGAATGCCATGTGCATATCTTATATTTAGCTCCAAGAGTTGTTACTCTAGTTTTTGAATGTTGTGGTAATATACAGACATCACATACACACCCTTATAAAATCAGGTTGGTCCTTCCTCTGCTGGAGTATTCCGGAACATGGCACCTGGGGTAATTATTTACATATGTCAACTTAACTCCAGATATTTGGTTAAAGATTATTTATAGGTGTGTCTATGAGGGTGTTTCCGGATGAGATTTCTAGTTGAATAAGTAGACTGAGTAAAACAGATTACCCTCCCCAGTGTGGTAGGTCTCATCCAATCTGTTGAGGGTCCAAATAGAACAAAAAAGCAAAGAATTCCCTTTTGAAGCTGGAATATCAGTCTTCTCCCGACTTTAGACTTGGACTTGAACTGGAACTTACACCATTGGCTCTACTGGATCTCTATTTGTTGAGTACAGATGTCGGGACTTCTTAGCCTCTATAATCATGTGTGCCAATTCCCTATAATAAATATCCATATATATCTTATTTTGTGTGCATATTTGTACATTTATATGTGCATATATATTTATATATATATTATTTATACATATATATGGCATATATACATAAAAAGTGTATATGAATATAAAAGCATTGGGTTCTGCTTCTCTGTAAAACCCTGAGTAACACAGCACCCCACTAGATCTGGAGCTATCCAGAAATGACTTGTAGCCACTGACTACATCACTGTCATTTTCCCAGTTGCAGTCATACATTAAATGTCTTTTCTCTCTCATTTTGAAATGTTTCCTTTAAAATGGCAGCATTTACTTGGTCTGTGCTGCTTTTTATGACTGTTGAGTAACTGAGTTTTATGGTATGTCTATTACTAATATACTTGGATCCCACAGAGGAATTTATGTATGTTTCTTAGGTTTAATAAAATATTATGCATATGCTTTTTTATGTTTTTGGCAAGATTTCCATCATATTGGCTTGGTGCAGTTTATGCATTTTTTATTTTCTGTTTTAATATAGGCTGTACTCCTTGGGATTTCTATTAGTAATGCTGGAAGACTTGGAGCAGGCTTTTAGAAGTAAAAGTTGTTATTTAAATCCTTTCACAATGCATAATGAAATGCATGGCAGTGAAGGATGATACAGTACATTTAATAGATGAAGCCAATTACAGTGGCAACTTAAGGAAAAGACTTGGCATTCTAACCCTGGCTTAGAAGGGGCCTTAGAAGGTCAGCTAGTTACCCATCCCTCCACATTTATATTGATGCCCAGGAGGCCACATGATATAATAAAGAAGGCAATGACTATGGGGTTATCTCTTGAAGGGACCTATTCCAATATAAATATAAGGATGTCCCCAATTAACTTGGGGAGGAAGGAAAGCTCTTAAAGAGGCAGCAAAGCTCCCACAGATTACAAAGGGGCCACCAATGTCCCCAAACATACCCTATGAGCAGCAACTCCTTGACTGCTGAGGGGGAAGGCTTTATCTCGGCTCCCTACTAATAGTCTGCCTTCTTCTTACCCCATCCAGGATATCTTTCGGCTGTCATAAATCCATTGTACACACCTACTTGTGCTATGGCTACCTACACAACCCTAATGCAGCAGGTTAGGCCCATGTTCTCAAATACCACCTTTTTCTTCCCTTTTGCTTTCTATGTCAAAGACCCATGGGCAAAATATCAGTTGATAAAAAATGCCTCACCCTCTAATCCAGGTAGTCTGTAACTATGAAAACCTCTGTGGTTCTGCTCAGAAATCTCCCTTGAATACCAAGCCTTGAGCCCATGCCAGATTTCATAGTCAGGTAGTAAGTACCTACTACACTAGAGCTTGTGCTATATGCCAGGGATGTGCAGGTAATAAGAGTTAGGAAATTAGACACAAGCAAATCCTTTCAGTGCAGTGTCATAGATGCTAGCAAGCATATGGTGCTAAAAGCTTAAATCAGGATCACTAATTCAGCCTGGAGTTCAGAAATGAATTTCTAGAGAGCATAAAACCTGAACTGAATCTTGAAGGAAGTTGGTAATATTAATTAGACAAGTGGAAGACTTCCATAACTCTCTCACATACTACCATCTCCAATTTCCAATTTGTTTTTCCAAAGATAGCCCAGTGATTAAAAAAACCCAGGTCCCATAGGCCCATGGCACAGTGGCCTAGCTCCTAGAGTCCTCAGTGGTCAGAACCACTCCAGGACACAATCTAGGGAATCACCTGCGCAATGAAGCTTGCACTATATCCTCCTCCCCTGCTCTCCAGCCACACGTTCACAGTGCTTAGCCTCCAGCATCTCATAAGGGCACTGTGTTCCTCTATGATACAAGTGATAAAACTTAAAAATGGCTTCTCCTTTTGTGTGGGAGTCAGAGATATTGAGCAAACATCTAGCCACCTCAGAGGAATTTCTCGAAAGACAAAATAAATGATGCTCATGTGCCCTGATTGAAGGGGGAGATCTTTTCCCATCTTTAGTGAATGGTTACTGCATCCAATTTAGATTTTCAATCCCACAGCCTACCCTGCGTGGGAAGACAGAGAAAGAGCCTCAATTTCTAGGTTTATAAATGTCGAAAATGGGATATTCTCACTAAAATTGTGGTGCACATTTATGTGTTCATTAAATGTGATTGTTGCAATAATGATATACACCTAAAACTCCTTTAACCATATATGAGAAAACTTAAGCTCCAGCAAAACCCCATAGTACAGCATTAAGACCCAGGATTTTTTTTTCTTTTTAGCAAACCAATTACAGCGCTGGAATGGGTGAAACACCTCAAGGAATAGTCTGTAAGATCATATAGCAATTGGGCCAATTTATAGTAGGTAACTGAAAAATGCTCAAATTTGTCATTTCTCCTGGTTAAGGCTGAATAGGAAAGAATGTGATTAATAAATAGCTTAAGCAGCAAACAGAAGGTACTTACAATGCACGAATGCTCTGGGGAGATGAGGTATTGAGAAAATCATTACAATGAAGTACAGGCAGGCATTAAGCTTAAAGAGGCTGAAACAACTTTTCAAAACATCACATTAAGGGAATATCTGGGCTGGAATTGCTTATTAAGATTTTCTTTAAATGGCTGTTCCATTATAAGGTCAAACTGTAGGTATGTTAAGGTGAACTGAGATTGAGGAGAATATTTTAGAGTGTAGGAAAATCCAGGGTGTCCCAGAGCCAGGACCAAATCTTTGAGCTCTCCTGATAGCTCCTGTCTAGAAGACAGCTCTGGCAATCCTCTCAGTATCCTGCCAACATAATCCCTACTCCGCAATTCCACAACACAGGAGGTAGAGTAGCCATCATCTGAGCAATGTTGGACAGAGTCATAATGCCCCACTCTCCATCCTAGACAGAATCTCAGGCCCCCAAAGGCCTTTTACACACAGTTTTCAGGAAATTCCCCCAAGTGTTATATAGGTGTCATTCTTCAAACAGGAGAGTAAAAGTTTTGAAAGGGAGAGATCACTAGCATTTAGAAACTAGGCTCTTCTAGTGACTTTGGCTAAGTTGTGAAGTGGACAGGTTTATCTTGTATTCCTTTCAGTCACTCTCTCCACCTCTGTTTCTCCCTCAAACAATCTCTGTAGGGAAACCAGTTGATTTTTAATTACCTGACATCCTTTTTCTCTTTTCTGGAAGCAACACTCCTCTTCCTTTGGAGGACTGCCTCTCCTCTACTCCAGACAACTCTGACAGGGCTCCCAACAAAAATGTTTCCCACCCTCCATCTCCCCATTTAGAGAAAAGTCATACCACACAGGTGTCATCCAATGTGATAACCCCATCCCTTGGGTCACAGTGATTGGCTCGGGGAGAATGTCATAATCCAAGTCATACCCATCAGAAGCTTTCCTTCATGTTCTGTATTTGGATGCCTCTTATATGATGAGTTACAAAGCTAGGATGAAGACAACTTGCAGCTGACAAGTCCTGTTCTCCCCCATGGCTACAGTGCAGAATCCTGGCTGCAGTGGAAGAGAGAGTCCTGAATGCTAAGTTCTCTTCTCTGTCTTCTTTGCCCCTGTTCCTATCCTGTGCCTCTTTCTCTCCGAGATTTGCCCTCAGATCTCTGTCAGATCATCTTCATCAACTTCATCCAATTACGTATAAGACTCCTAATTGCCCTAACTAGACTTACCTGTTGGCCCACAGTAAAAATAAAGTACCAGCAAAGGAAGGTGGAAATGGCAGGAAGATTAGAAACCATGTAGTTTGGGAAATAATCACAGAAATAGAGGATGTCGCCCTCAAGAAAAGAAGACCCTGAAGGTGGTTGGGAAGATGGTGGAGTACGAGCACCCTAAGCTCTCCTCATCCCATGCATACAACCAGATATCACTCACTCAAAGACTAGCAGAACAAACTCCACAACTAAAGGTAGAGGCCACATCTAAGAGGGTAAGAAGGGAAGACATGAGGTGGGAAATGAAATGGATGATGGCTGGGGTTGGGCAGTGGGTACAGAAAATGAAGAGACACAGATTATCACACCAGGGAGTCTGCATGGGCAAGATGGATCCTCTCATAACAGTTGGCAAGAGGGGCCAAATTTTGTGAATTCTTAGAACCAAAGGGACTTAAAGACTGAAATTTCAACATCAGCAGGTTAGGTTCTGGGAGAGTCTACAGGGTAATAAAGTCTCCATCCCTAAAGATGGAGAAACAGCATGACAAACAGCCCTGGAGATACAGTGGACAAACAGCAATTGGAAGAATGCCTGGGCCATACGGGAGGGAAAATAGTTTATTCATTTCTGAACATGGGCTGGAGGGGCAGGGATTACTGAGGGACTCCTCCAGGAACCAAGGAGCTGGCAGGTGCTACCTCCCTCTTCTGCACCCCAGCATAACACACACCCACCTCGAGAAGCAGCACACTGACACTCACTACCTAACTTGCTTACACCAAACCCTGCCTCCTTTAGCCTGGCCTGCCTCAGTCCCTGCACTGCTAGTCCCCTCCCCCAGGAGACCAAGCACAAACCTTGCCAACAATGTGACCCAGGCATTTTGCAAGGCTTGTCCCCTGGTACCACTAATGGCAGTGGGCCTTGTGGGAGCACAAGGTACACTTTTAAAAAAAAAAAATTTTTAACATTTTTATTTATGTTGGAGAGACAGAGCACAAGTGGGGGAGGGACAGAGAGAGAGAGAGGGAGACACAGAATTGGAAGCAGGCTCCAGGCTCTGAGCTGTCAGCACAGAGCCCGATGTGGGGCTCGAACCCACAAACTGTGAAATCATGACCTGAGCTGAAGTCAGACGCTCAACCGACTGAGCCACCCAGGCGCCCCAATACACCTTTTTAAAATTGCTCAGCCCACCCACTTTGTGGGCTTTGTGGATCTGCTCCAGTTGGCCCACTCCTGCCTCGTGGCCTGTCTCATTTTGCAAACAAACTTGGGGGAATCTTGTTAAAACTGCACACCCTACCACTGCCAGAGACCAAACACTGTTCACAACAAAGAGAGCCTCCACAGACAACTGGGCCGAAGGAAAAAGTGGCCATAACAGCAGGGCACACACAACACACAGAGGAGACACTCCCTGAAGTGCCAGATTCCAGCGAATAGAGGACACTGTACTGCAGGGCACTATGGACCTTTTCATCACAAGGCCATTATCTTCAAGAGCAGGAGATATAGCTGACTTTCCCAACAGAAAGAAATAAACACATAAAGTTAGACAAAATGAAAAAGCAAAGGAATATGTTCCAAATGAAAGAACAGGACAAAACCACAACAAGAGACCTAAATGAAGTGGATATAATATGTCTAATAGAGAATTTAAAGTAATAATCATAAAGACATGCATTGGACTTGAGAAAAGAGAGAAGGAAGACACTTAACAGAGAGATATAAAAGAACCAATCAGAGATTTAAAAACACAACAACAACAAATGAAATTAAAAATACATTATATGTGGGTGGGGCACCTGGGTGGTCAATCTGTTGATAATCTCACTCTTGATTTCAGCTTAGGTCATGATCTCATGGTCATGAGATCGAGCCCCACGTCAAGCATGCCTAAGCCTGCTTAAGATTCACTCCCTCTCCCTCCCCCACTTGCCTGCATACACTCTCTCTTTCTCTCAAAAATATACTAGATGGACTAAATAGCAGGCTAGAGGAAGCAGCAGTGTGAATTGGTGATCTGGAAGACAGTAATGACAAGTAATGAAGCTGGGCAGGTGAGAGGAAAAAAAACTGCAAAATGAGAAAAGACTTAGAGGACACAACAACTCGGTCAAGCATAATAACATTTACATTTTAGGTATGCTGGGGAAGATAGAAAAGGGGGAAGAAAATTTATTTGAAGAAACAGTAGCCAAAACCCTTCTAAATCTGAGGAAGGAAACAGATATCCAGATCTGGGAGGCACAAAGAACCCCCCAATGAAATCAACCAAAGGAGGTCCATACCAAGACGCACAGTAATTAAAATAACAAAAAGTAGTGCTAAAGGGAGAACTTTAAAAGCAGCAAAAAAAGGGAGTTACATACAAGCAAGAACTCATAAGGCTATCAGTGGATTTTGCAGCAGAAACTTTGCAAGACAGAAGGGAGTGGCATGACATATTCAAAGTGCTGAAAGGAAAAAAAATCTGCAGCCAAGAATATTCTATCCAGCAAGGCTATCATTCAAAATAGGAGAGATCAAGTTTCTTAGACAAACAAAAGCTGAAGGAGTTCATGACCACTAAACCAGCCCTAAAAGAAATGTTAAAAGAGACTCTTTGAGTGAAAAGGAAAGAGCATAAGAAAGAGTAAGGAAAGTAGGAAAAACAAAGCAGTAAAATAAGCATATCTATAAAAACAGGTCAAGGGATGCCCAAAATGAAAAGATATAAAGGATGATACCATAAACCTAAAACATGGAGTGGGGAGAGTAGTGAAGAATGGGTTCAAACTTAAGTGGCCATCAACTGAATATATACTGTTATATTCATAAGATGTTATACAGAAATGTAATGGTAACCACAAATCAAAAAACAGTCATAGATATGCAAAAAAAAATAATGAAAGGAATCCAAGTATGTCACTAAAGAAAGGCATAAAACCATGAAACACAGCAAGAGAAGAAAGGATCATAGAAGATCTACAAAAACAACTACAAAACAAGTAGAAAATGCAATAAGTATGTAACTATTAATAATTACTTTGAATGTAAATGGATTAAATACTCCAATCAAAAGATATAGGGTGATGGAATGGATAAAAAAAAAAGAAAGACCCCTCTATTTGCTGCCTACAGGTGACTCTTTTCAGACCTAAAGACACATGCAGATTGAAAGTGATGGGATGGAGAAACATTTATCATGCAAATGGATATCAAACAAAAGCTAGGGTAGCAATACTTATACCAGACAAAATAAAATTTTAAAACAAAGACTGTAGGGACAGAAGAGTTAAGGTGGCAGAGTAGTAGGAGGATCCTATGCTTGTCTCACCCCTCAATCACAGCTAGATAAATTTCAAATCATTGTGGACACCCAGGAACTCGATTTGAAGATTGAGAGAAAAATCTGCACAATTAGAGGGAGAAAGGAAGGCACATTACTAAAGGTAGGAGTAGCAGAGATGTAATCTTGGGGAGAAAAGAGCTGCTGGTGCTGCCGAGGGGAGGGAGCACTGATCAAGGAGAAAGGAGAAAAAGAGCGAAAGCACAAGCGAGGGCACAGGGCACTGCACAAGAAAAACACCTCCCCAAAACCACTGATGGGGAAAATGAGAGGGGCTGATAATCGCAAGCTTTTAAAAGCAACAGAGTTCAAAATCTGAAGTTTTATAAGTCTGTGTCATCACAAGGGTGGAGCCTAACAGGTGTAGAGGTGCTCCTGTGTAGAAGGGCAGAGGTCTGGAAGCTGACAGTGTGGTTTGAGGATCCCTTATGTCTCACTGGGAGAGACAGTTCCCCTTTTTTGGAGTGCATTTAGGAGAGGTATCAATTCCTCCACAGGGACAAAAGAGCCTGTGGGTACCTTTGGGCTTCCCTGATCACTAGCATAGGACCAGAGGCAGCTGCCAAGGGCAGCTGAACTGGACACCAGCTTTTTGCTGTACTTTACTCCAAGCCCCTGTGTATTCATGGGACTTCCCTCTGGGACAAACCAGCACCAGCAAGAGTTACAGCAAGACCCCCTCCCCCACCTCAGAAAATTAGCACAGTGCCATGTCACAAAGGGTCTCTAAAATTTGGAGTTTTCTGAACCCCAGCTGGTACGCCTAATATAAAACACAGGAGCACTGCACCACTGGGTGGACAGATGGCTCAGACACACACAGGGTGAAGTCAGGGATCAAAGGGAATCTTGGGACAAATGAAAGAAGATTCTTCACCCTTCAATGAAAGTTTCCTAAACAGTGGCAGCAGAAACTCCTCTCTCCAGGGATGAGAGAGCTGGCTGATGCCATTTTTACCCCCACCCATCAGCATTCAGTAAGCAGCACAGTGTCCACAATGGTGGCTTCAGCCACTTACACCAATTCCTGCTCTCCTGCACTCTGCAGCTGTTTTTACTATGGCAAGTGTGCCTGACAGTCAGAGCAGCAGTAGTCCCCCCTCCAGGAAGACCAGCACAAACTCCCTGCATCTACCAATTCTACTGACCATAGAGTACTACAAAGCTTCAGTTCTAGAGGAAAAAAGACATAGCCTTTGTTAATGAGCAGACCAAACACCCCTAAAGTTTGCCACACAATGGACAAGATCCAAACACTCCTTACTGCAGGCAAGGAGAAACTCTGCAGAAGACTGACTGGAGGGAAAGAGCAGCCGAAACACAATAGCACAGTCCACACAGCATACACCAGAAATACTTGATTCTGAAGAATCAAGTGCTGGACAGTATATGATCTCTTTTTTTTATTTTTGAGAGAGAGAGAGACAGAGACAGAGTGTGAGTGGGGGAGGGGCAGAGAGAGAGGGAGACACAGAATCTGAAGCAGGCTCCAGGCTCTGAGCTGTGAGCACAGAGCCTGATGTGGGGCTTAAACTCACACACTGTGAGATCATGACCTCAGCCAAAGTCAGATGCTTAACTGACTGCACCACCCAGGCGCCCCAGTATATGATCTCTTCTTAATATAGCCGTTATGCTCAGGAACAAGAAACATAATGGGTTTACTAACACACAGAAGACAGAGACCTAAATAAAATCACAAAATGGAAGAATTCATCCCAAAAGAAAGAAAAAGAAGAGGTCACAGCCAGGGATCTAATCAAAACAGATAGAAGTAATATGCTTGAACCAGAATATTTAACAAACAATCATAAGGATACTAGCTGGGCTGGAGACAAGCATAGAATACACCAGAGAGTAACTTACCATATAAATAAAAGACCTAAAAATTATATCAGGCTGCAATAAACATGCTATAACTGAAGTGCAAAATCCACTGATAATAATGACCACAAGGATGGAAAAAGCAGAAGAATGAATAAGTGATACAGAAGATACATTGTTGTAAAATAATGAAGCTGAAAAGAGGCGGCAAAAAAAAAAATACTGGATCATGAATGCAGAATTAGGGAATTCAGTAACTTGATAAAGACTAATAACATCATATCACACATGTCCTGGAACAAGAAGAGAGGGAAAAAGAGGCAGAAGGTTTACCTGAGCAAATTATAGCTGAAAAGTTCCCTTATCTGGGGAAGAAAACAGACATCCAAATCTAGGAGGCACAGAGAACTCCCATCAAAATCAACAAAACCAGGCCAACAACAAGACACAGCATAGTGAAATTACAAAATACAGAGATAAGGAAAGAATCCTGAAAACAGTGAAGGAAAAGAAATCCCTAACCTACAAAGTAAGGTAAATAAGATTAGGAACAGATCTCTCCACAGAAACATGGCAGGCCGGAAGGAAGTGGCATGATATATTCAACATGCTGAATGAGAAAAATATGCAGTCAAGAATACTTTATCCAGCAAGGCTGTCATTCAGAAGAGAAGGAGAAATAAAGTTTCCCAGACAAACAAAAACTAAAGGCATTCATGACCACTAAACCAGACCTGAAAGAAATATTAAAGGGAACTCTTTGAGTGGGAAAGAAAAACCAAAAGTGACAAGGACTAGAAAGGAACAAAGAAAATCTCCAGAAACACTGACATTACAGGTAATACAATGGAACTAAATTCATATCTATCAATAATCACTCTGAATGTAAATGGACTAAGTGCTCCAATAAAAAGATATAGGGTATCAGAATGAATATTAAAAAAAAAAAAAAACCTCATCCAGATTGAAAGTGAGAGGATGGAGAACCATCTATCACACTAATGGAAAAGAAAGCCAAAATGCCTAATTTTTTATCACACAAACTAGATTTTAAACCAAAGACTGTATGTAACAAGAGATGAAACAGGGCACTATATCATAATAAAGGGGTCTATCCATCAAGAAGATCTAAAAATTGTAAATATATATGTCAACTTAGGAGCACCCAAATATATAAATCAAGTAATAACATAAAGAAACTTATTGATAATGATACAGTAAGAGGTGTAGACTTTAACATCCCATTTACAACAATGGACAGATGATCTAAGCAGAAAACCAACAAGGAGACAAGAGCTTTAAATGACACACTGAACTAGATGGACTTAACAAATATACTGAGAGCATTTCATCCTTAAGCAGCAGAATACACATTCTTTTTGAGTGCGCATGGGACATTCCCCACAATAGATCACATGCTGAGTCACAAATAAGACCTTGACCGGTACAAAAAGGTCGAAACCATACAATGCAAATTGTCAGACCACAATACTATGAAACTAGGAGTCAATCACAAGAAAACATTTGGAAAGACCACAAACACATGGAGGTTTAAGAACAGTACTAAAGAATGAATGTGCTAACCAGGAAATTAGATAAAAAATTAAAAAATACATGGAAGCAAATGAAAATGAAAACACGAAACCTTTGGGATGCAATAAAGCATCATAAGAGGGAAGCATATAACAATTCAGGCCTACTCAAGAATCAAAAAAAGACTCAAATACACAACCTAACCTTACACCTAAAGGAGCTAGAAAAGAAACATCAAATAAAGTATAAAGCAGCAGAAAAAGGAAAACAATAAAGATTATAGCAGAAATAAATGATATAGAAACAAACAAAACAGTACAACAGATCGATGAAACCAGGAGGTTGTTGTTTAAAAGAATTAATAAAATTGATAAACCCCTAGCCAGACTTATCAAAAAAGAGAAAGTAATAAATAATCACAAATGAGAGAGAAGAGATTACAATCAACACCACAGAAATACAAACAACCATGAGAATATTAAGAAAAATTATATGCCAAAAAAATGGACAATCTGGAGGAAATAGATAAATTCTTAGAAACATATAAACTACCAAAACTGAAACAGGATGAAATAGAAAACTTGAACAGACCCATAACCAGCAAAGAAATTGAATCAGTAATCAAAAATCTCCCAACAAACAAAAGTCTGGGCCAGATGGCTTCCCAGGGGAATTCTACCAAACATTTAAAGAGTCAATTCTTAATTCTTCTCAAACTGTTCCAAAAATATGGAAATGGAAGGACAAATTCCAAACTCATTCTACAAGGCCAGTATTACCTTTATTTCAAAACCACATAAAGATACCACTAAAAAAAAGATACCACTAAAAAACCATCCTGATGAACATGGATGCACAAATTCTGAACAAGTTACTAGCAAATCAAATCCAACAGTACATTAAAATAAGTATTCACCATGATCAAGTTTGACTTATTCCTGGGCTTCAAGAGTGGGTTAATATTCCAAATCAATTAGTGATACACCACATTAATAAAGGAAAGGATAAGAACCATATGATCTTCTCAGTAAATGCAGAAAAAGCATTTGACAAAATATAGATTCCATTTTTGATAAAAACCCTCAGCAAATTAGGGTAGAGGGAATATATCTCAACATCACGAAGGTCATATATGAAAGAGCCACAGCTAATATGGGAAAAACTCAATGGGAAAAAACTGAGATCTTTTCTTCTGTGGTCCAGAACAAGTCAGGGATGTCCATGCCCACCATTGTTATTTACATGGTACTAGAAGTCTTAGCCTCAGCAATTAGACAACAGAAGAAATAAAAGACATCAAAATTGGCAAAAAAGAAGTCAAACTTAAACTATTCACAGATGACATGATGCTCTATGCACAAAACCCAAAAGACTCCACCAAAAAATTGCTAAAATTGATGCACAAATTCAGTAGAGTTTCAGGATATGAAATCAATGTACAGAAATCTGATGTATTTCTATATACCAATAATGAAGCAGCAGAATGAAAATTCAAGAAATCTATCCCATTTCAAGTTGCACCAAAACCCATGAGATATTTATGAATAAATTCAACCACAGAGGTAAAAGCTCTGTACTCTGAAAACTATTGAACACTCATTAAAAAAACCGAAGAAGACACACAAAAAAAAATGGAAAAATATTTCATGCTTATGGATTGGAAGAACAAATATTGTTAAAATATCTATACTACCCAAAGCAATCCATACATTTAATGCAGTCCTTATCAAAATGCCATCCGCATTTTTCACAGAGCTAGAACAATCCTAAAATGTGTATGGAAAGACAAAAGACCCCGACTAGTCAAAGAAATCTTGAAGAAAGAAAAGCAAAGCTGGAGGCATCAGAATTCCAGACTTCAAGCTATATTACAAAGGTGTAGTCATCAAAACAGTATGGTACTAGCACAAAAACAGACACTTAGATCAATGAAACAGAACAGAAAATCCAAAAATGGACTCACAACTATATGGTCAACTAATTTTTGACCAAGCAGTAAAGAATATCCAATGGAAAAAAAGATCATCTCTTCAACAAATGATATTGGGAAAACTGGACAGCAACATCAAGAAGAATGAAACTGGACCACTTTCTTATACCATACACACATAAGGACTCAAAATGGACAAAAGACCTGAATGTGAGACAGGAAACTATCAAAATCTAGAGGAGAACACAGGTAGCCAATTCATTGACCTCAGCCATAACAACTTCTTACTAGACACATCTCCAGAGGCAAGGGGAAAAAAATAAAAAATGAACTTTTGGGATTTATCAAGATAAAAAGCTTCTACACAGAGAAAGGAAACAATCAACAAAACTAAAAGGCAACCTATTAAATGGTAGGACATACTTGTAAATGACATATCAGATAAAGGGTTAGTATCCAAAATATATTGGAAAAGAAAAACAATACAACTCAACACCCAAAAAAACAATTAATCCAATCTAAATATGGGTAGAAGAGGGGTGCCTGGGTGGCTTAGTCAGCTAAGCATCCAACTTTGGCTCAAGTCATGATCTCATGGTTTATGAGTTCGAGCCCCATGTCAGGCTCTGTGCTAACGGCTTTGAGCCTGGAGCCTGCTTCAGATTCTGTGACTCCCTCTCTCTTTACCCCTCCCCCACCTGTGATTTGTCTCTCTCTCTCTCTCTCAAAAATTGAATAAGCATTAATTTTTTTCAAAAAATAAATAAAAATAAAAATGGGCAGAAGACACAACCAGACATTTCTCTAAAGAAGACATACAGTTGTCCAACAGACACATGAAAAGATGGTCAACTATAACTTATCAGGAAAATTCAAATCAAAACCACAATGAGTTATTACCTCACGTCTGTCAGAATGGCTAAAATTAACAACACAAGAAACAACAGGTATTGGCAAGGATGTGGAGAAAGGGGAATAGTTTTGCACTGTTGATGGACATGGAAACTATTGCAGCCACTCTAGAAAACAGTGTGGATGTTCCTCAAAAAGTTAAAAATAGAACTACCCTATGACCCAGCAACTGCAGTACTAGGTATTTACCCAAGGGATACAAAAATACTGATTCAAAGGGACACATGCACCCAGATGTTTTAAAGCAGCATTATCAACATCAGCCAAATTACAGAAAAAGCCCAAATGTTCATCAACTGATGAATGGATAAAGAAGAGGTGGTGTGTGTGTGTGTGTGTGTATACACACACACACACACACACACACACACACACACACACACAATGGAATATTATTCAGCCATCAAAAAGAATGAAATCTTGCCATTTCCAATGATGTGGATGGAGCTAGTGTGTATAGTGTATATTACACTAAGTGAAACAAGTCAGTCAGAAAAACAAATGTCAAATGATTTCACTCATGTTGAATTTAAGAAACAAAGCAGATGATCATAGGAGAAAGACTCTTAAATATAGAGAACAAACTGAGTGTTGTTGGAAGGGAGATGGGCAGGGGATGGACTATATGGATGATGAGTATTAAAGAGGGTACTTATTGTGATGAGCACTGGGTGTTATATGTAAGTCATGTGTCACTAAATTCTATACCTGAAACCAATATTACACTATATATTAACTATTATTTTTAAAAAACTTGTACCAAAAATAAATAAATAAAATAAAACAAAGACTGTAACAAGAGACAAAGAAGAACACTATGCAATAATAAAAGGAACAATCCAACAAGAAGATGTAATAATAATTGTAAATATTTATGCTTTCAACATGAGAGTACACAAATACATAAAAGAGTTAATAACAAAAATAGAGGAACTAATGGATATTAATAATAGTAAAGGATTTTAAAACTCTGCTTGCATCAATGGACAGATCATGCAACAAGAAAGTCAACAAGGAAACAGTGGTTTTGAATGATACACTGGACCAGATGGATTTAACAGATACATTCAGAACATTCCATCCCCAAATAGCAGCACACACATTATTTTCAAGTGCACATGGAACATACTCCAGAATAGATCACATATTAGGCCACACAAGCCTCATCAAATTCAAAAATAACAAAGTCTTGGGGCACCTGGGTGGCTCAACTGGTTGAGCGTCCAACTTTGGCTCAGGTCATGATCTCTCAGTTCATGAGTTTGAGCCCCACATCAGGCTCTGTACTGACAGCTCAGAGCCTAGAGCCTGGTTCAGATTCTGTGTTTCCCTCTCTTTCTGCCCCTCCCCTGCTCACACTCTGTCTCAAAAATAAACTTTAAAAAATTTAAATAATAAAGTAATACCACACTCTTTTCTGACCACAATGCTATGAAATGAGAAATCAACCACAAGAAAAAAAACTAGAAAGAGCACAAATACATGGGGGTTAAATAGCATGCTACTAAACAATAAATAAGTCAACCACAAAACCAAAGAAGAAATAAATTACATGGAGAAAAAATGAAAATGAAAACACAATGCTCCAAAGCCTTGTGGGTGCCGCAAAAGTGGTCCTAAGAGGGAAATTTAGAGCAACAGAGTCTTACCTCAAGAAGCAAGAATAAATCTCAAATAAACAACCTACTTTTATACATAAAGGAGCTAGAAAAAGAAGAACAAAGAAAACCCCAAACCAGCAGAAAAAAGGAAATAAAGACTACAGCAGAAATAAATTATATAGAAAGTAAGAAACAATAGAACAAATCAATGAAACCATGAAGCGCTTCTTCGAAAAGATCAACAAAATTGATAGTCCTCTAGCCAGACTCATCAAAATAAGAAAAAGATCTCAAATAAACAAAACCAGAAATAAAAGAGGAGAAATAACAACTGATACCAAAGAAATAAAAACAACTGTAAAACTATAACTAAAACTTATATGCCAGGGTTGCCTGGGTGGCTCAGTCAGTTAAGTATCCACCTCTTGATTTTGGCTCAGGTCATGGGTCATGATCTGATGGTCATGAGATCAAGCTCTGCATTGGGTTCTGTGCTGGGCAGAAGCCTGCTTGAGATTCCCTTTCTCTCTCCCCCTATTCCCCTCCCCACCTCCCCTGCTTGTGCTCACCCTCCCTCTCTCTTAAAAAAAAATATATATATGTGTGTGTGTGTGTACACATACACGCATGTCAACTGGACAACCTAAGAGAAATGGATAAATTCCTAAAAACATATAACTTCCCAAAACTTAAACAGAAAAAACAAAATAGAAAATTTGAACAGACTGATTACTAGCAATGAAATTGAATCAATAATTTAAAAACTTCCAAAACAAAACAAAACAAAACAACTCCAGGACTGGATGGTTTCAAACGGTCTACCAAACATTTAAAGAAGAGTTAATACCTATTCTTCTTAAACTATTCCAAAAAATAGAAGAGGAAGGAAAACTTCCAAATTCATTCAATGAAACTGGCATTTCCCTGATACCAAAAGCAGATAAAGACACTACAAAAAAGGGAACTATAGGCCAATACCTCCGATGAACATAGATGCAAAAATCCGCAACAAAATACTAGCAAACTGAATCCAACAATACATTTAAAAAAATCATTCACCATGACCAAGTGGGATTTATTTCTGAGATGCAACAGCGGTTCAGTATTTGCAAATCAATCAGCGCAATACGGCATATCAACAAGACAAAGGATAAAACCATATGGTCATTTCAACAGATGCAGAAAAAACACTTGACAAAGTACAACATTCATTCATGATAAAAACTCTCAACAAGTAGATTTAGCAAGAACATATCTCAACATAATAAAGGCCTTATATGAAAAACCTACAGCTAACATCATACTCAATGGAGAAAAACTGAAAGCTTTTCTTCTAAGGTCAGGAACAAGACAAGGATGTCTACTGTCACCATTTTTATTCCAATAAAATAGGGGAAGTCCTAGCCACAGCAATCAGACAACAAAAGTATTAAACAGCATCCAAAATTGTAAGACAGAAATAAAATGTCCACTATTTGCAGATGACATGACACTAGATGTAGAAAATCCAAAAGACTCCAACAAAAAATCTACTAGAACTGATACCTGAATTTGGTAAACTTGCAAGATACAAAATCAATGTACAGAAATCCATTGTATTTCTATACACCAACAATGAAGCAACAGAAAGAGAAATTAAGCAAACAATCCTAATTATAGTTATACCAAAAATAATAAAATACCTATGAATAAACTTAAAAGAGATGAAAGACCTGTATTCTGAAAACTATAAAACACAGAAATAAAATTGAAGATGATGAAATAAATGGACAGACATGCTCATGGAATGGAAGAACAAATATTGTTAAAAAATTTTTCTATACTACCCAAAGCAATCTACAAATTTAATGCAATCCCTATCAAAATATAAACAGCATTTTCCCTAGAACTAGAACAATTCTAAAATTTGTATGGAACCATAAAGGACCCTGAATAGCCAAAGCAATCTTGAAAACGAAAAACAAAAGTGAAAGTATCACAATTCCAAACTTCAAGTTATATTACAAAGCCGTAGTAACCAAAACAGTATGGTATTGGCATAAAAATAGACATAAAGATCAATTGAAAAAAACAGCCCAGAAATAAACCCATTATTATATGGCCAATTAATCATCAACAAATGAAACAAGAATATATAATGGGAAAAGACAGTCTCTTCAACAAATGGTGGTGGGAAAACTGGAAACTCACATGTAAAAGAATCAAATGGGACCAACTGCTTACACCACACACAGAAATGACCACAAAATGGATTAAAAATCTAAATGTGAGATCTGAAACCATAAAATTCCTAGAAGAGAGCACAGGACGTAATTTCTCTGATATTGGCCATAGTAACATCCTTCTAGATATGTCTTCTGAGACAAGAGAAACAAAAGCAAAATTAAACTACTGGGATTATATCAAAATAAAATGCTTCTGTACAGATGAGGAAACATCACCAAATCTAAAAGACAACCTAGTGAATGGGAGAAAATATTTGCAAATGACATATCCAACATAGTATTATTATCCAAAATATATAAAGAACTTCTACAGCTCAACACCAAAAAAACCAAATAATCTAATTAAAAATGGCAGAAGACATGATCAGACATTTCCTGAAAGAATACATACAGATGGCCAACAGACACATGAAAAGATGCTCAACATCACTCATCATCATCAGAACACAAAAACTAAAGTGAGATATCACCTTATAGCTGTCAATATGGCTAAAATCTAAAACTCAAGAAACAACAAGTGTAGGTGAGAATGTGGAGAAAAAGGAACCCTTGTGCATTGTTAGTGGGAATGCAAACTGGTGCAGCCACTATGGGAAACAGTATGGAGGTTCCTCAAAAAAAGAAATATTGTATGATCCGGTAATTCCACTGCACATCATGAGATCAAACCCCACCTTAGGCTCCAAGCTAAGCATGGAGCCTTCTTAGGATTCTCCCTGTCTCTCTGTCCCTCCCCAACTTGCTCACGCATATGTGCACGTGCGCTCGCTCTCTCTCTAAATAAATAAATAAACTTAAAAAAATAATTGGTATATATACACATACAATAAAATATTAGCCATAATAAAGAATGAAATCTTGCCATTTGCAACAACATGGATGGATCTAGAGAGTATAATGATAAGTGAAATAAGACAGAGAAAGACAAATACCATCTGATTTTACTCATATGTAGAATTTTAAAAACAAAACAAAGGAAATAGACAAATAAAAAAACAGAACAGACTCAAATATAAAATACAAATTGGTGGTTACCAAGTGGATGGGAGGAGGGGGATGTGTGAAATAGGTGAAGGCAATTAGGAGGGCACTTGCCATGATGAGCACTGAGTGATATATTATCGAACTGTTAGATCACTCTATTGTGTACTTGAAACTAATATAGCATTGTATGTTAACTACACTGGAGTTTTTTTAAAAAGAAGATTCTAAAAGACATGAAAGTTGACAATTAGTACAAAATACAAAATACAAAATACAAAAAGTATCTTCAGTTGGCATGTTCTAGTAGATTTAGAAAACAGAATAAAATCCAGTGTATCAAAAGTACAAAGAGATAGATTTTTTAACAATATAAATAGAGGCAGATTATCCTAATGTAGAAAATTTTCCATGAAAGATAACAAGTTCCCTGTTGATAGACATATTCAACCATACACTGGATGTTAGCAAAGATATTTCTGGAGGGTTTTTTACATCAGGTGAGAAGAATAAATCACTGGTCATAGATTCTCAAATCTCAGGAAGAATCAAAGTAATGCTCTAAACATAGTGCTACATGGTAAACAAATTTTTATAAATGTCGCCACCTGTCCTGTGAAAGCAGAGAACAACAATGGGTATCCATTCCTCACAAGGAGCATATTAGACTAAATGCTAGCAACTTTATGGTAGCTCTCTATGTGCTGTAAGTGTAGCTGGAGATGTCCGACATGGTGGGTAAGCAGCTCAGGGAAAAGTAGAGAGACAACGCACCAATAGATCAGCCCCTGAAAGTCACCCTCAATCAGAGCCATGAAAGGACTTATGAACAAATAACCAAGGCAACAAGCAACATGGTAAGATATTACAGACCATAAAGGGCTGCTGACTCCTGATATTGCTGCTGTACTTATTACTGATTCTTGAAATTCTACTTTTGAGGTTTACTTTTTTTGAGGTTCACTTTTTATCACAAAGTTTTGATTGCTGTTGAAAGAGAAACAACGAGAGAAACAGAAACACAGACAGATATTCTAGAATGGAATCACAAATACCTCAGTAAAAATGGAGAATTATAGAGCATAAAGAGATTGTGGCAGAGCCAGAGCAGTATCTCTTCCTCTCCATCCCTCTATTCTATCTCAAGATTCATTATCTCTTAACAATCTTTCTGTATCAGATTCCTAAACTAGTCAGACTTGGGCTTTCAAATATACCTTGCACACTGAAGCTAGAGTGAAGGATCTTCCAAAAATGAGGATCTGGCCATAATGTCCACCACCACTTAAAATTCTCCAGTGTCTCTTCCTTGACTTCAGAACAAAGTCTATGATCTTTAGCACCACACCTAGCAAATCCTCAATAATTTAGTCATACCTCTACCCTCAATTCCAGCCACTCCTGCCTCATACTGATTTCCACAGAATTTTCCATCATTTTTTGTTATTTCTCATCTCCTTGTCTTGGTTTAAGTTTTTGCTTCTACCTAAAACATATTTCTAATATTGCTTGTATGAATAATTCTTACATACTCTTCAAGGATCACATCAGACAACAAAATTTTAGAGTCTTTCTGGACTCTCTTCTTCCCCTATCCTTCAGCCAAAAGCCAGGTGGCATCACCAAGGGAACAAGGTGGCATGAATCCAGGAGGATGAAATAATGGTAGGAAATTATATTGACAATTATTAAGTGCTTCTTATGCAATGGACACATGTCGGCCCTCTGTATTCAGATCATATGGCTATAATCTGAGCCAGTTGGTACTAGCCATGGCCCTCTCAGGATCCATGTCCAAACTGGAAGGCCACTTGAAATGTATTATTTTAGGAATATCCTATGATATTCCAGAAGCTATCTTGTTCTCCAGGGTGCTCAACTTTTGCACAAAACAAAGAGCCATCTTAGACTTTCTGTCACCACATGCTGACTGGCTGCAGCCAAGGGAGCAGGCTGCTCCGAGAACTGAGGCCAGAGCACAAATCACACATGAGCTCTGGCAGAACTACATCCCACCCTGATGCAGCATAAACTAATGGGTTACAAAAGTCAGGAAGTCAAAAAATAAATAAATAAAAGTATTTCTTCATTCATGCCATAAGAGTTATTGAGCATCCATTTTGTGCTTAGAACTAAGGGGCCGAGGCTGGACTAGGAAGCCATGCAAGCTTACTGTATCCAACACTGCCCCAGCACCTTACGAGTCAACAGCAGTAATAAAGGTGATGCTGCATTTGTGGTTTTCACTTGAATCCACAAGGCTAGGGATCAGTGAGACCCATAACACTTGATAAGAATAAGCCTTCATCCTGGACCAGGTCTCTTCCTGGGTTTCAAGAGTGCTGGCTTCACCTGTAAAGGAGAATGATTAAGGAGGCGCCCACTACTGGCTAGGCAGATTGACTCCTCCAGAGTTACCAGAAAAGAAAAACCAGGATTTGGTGAGAGATGCTGGGGCCATGGGAGCATAAAATAGGAAAGGAAAAAAGAGCAGGATTACTATAGTGAAATCTGAAGATTAATTATTTTGTTTCACAGAAAAAAAAATAGAAAGCTGCATCAATACCAGATTTTTGAAAACCAGAATCCATTGCATGCCTCCCACAGATGCTGATGTCAACTCAAGTATTGAATGTGGATTGATTATTGAGGCATTTTTATTATGTATTAACTGTATACATTTTAAGGCAAGCTGTCTTTAAAATTCAGTAAATGTAATGTTTAAAAATGAAAGACCTTTCATAAAATGAACTCAGGTTAAACCAGGTTCTTAGAGTCATTACAATCACTGTCATAAGGATGAATTAAGAAGGTTGTCCTGGTCTCCAATTTAATAACACTTTTGACTGCCTCGTAAATTGTGTGATATATAGTAATTTGGCATCCAGTATTTGATTGGCTTGCTCTTCCAACCCTTCCTCATAAATTAATGTCACTATGAACACAGACAAGTTCTTTCCTACATTCCCTGAGTCCTTTTTCAATAGCTATTAACCCTTACCTGCCACCAAGACGGTATTAATTTGATTAAAAAAGAAGAAGAACCATGCCAATAAAAGACTCAAGACTACCTCTAATAATCCATGTAACTACTTGTAAATATTTAACATTGGGAAATACCGGTTTTCTTCTCAAATAAAAAAAAAAAAAGGACAAGTTTTCAGCATCCCTTCCATGCACTAGACTCCATGGACGTTCACGACCGTATGGAGCCCCAAATACCATGCAAGAGAGAGTTCCATGAATATCCAGGCTCTGATGAATATGTTCTAATCATATAGCAAGGGAGACAGGCCATTAAGCATCCTGTTGTTGTGATGGGAGGACTACAGAGAGTTACAGAGGACAATGAAAAGCAACCAAATCCAATCTTTGCGAGGGTCAGTGAGAGCTTCGCAAAAGTTGTATCTAAACTGAGATACGGCAGAGGAGCAACCAGGCAGAAATGTATGCAACGAGGATGGGGCAGGATCAGACTACCTTAAAGAAAACAATGTGCGGGAATGAGCACTGCTTACCTAAAGAACCAAATGGAGTTTAAAAAAACCAAAACATAAAGGGAAAGAGGGAGGTATTGTGACAGACATGGCTACAGAGGTATAAAAGAGTTGCCTGAAGAGATGGCACGTAAACCATTTGTTTAGATTTTATCCTAGGGGCAATTTCTGAGCAGGAGAGTTTCCTCAGCAGGAGAATGACATGTCAGATTTGCAGTTTTGAAGGCTACCACTGACTCCAGTAGTGAGGACCAGAGCGAATGAGGCAAACAAACCTGCAAGTCTGGAGGTCCCTCAGAAGGCAGGCTGCTACAGAAATCTGGGTGGCAATGATGGCCACCTGGACTTGGGTAGTTACAGTAGAAATAAAGTATTAGATTTGAGAATATTTAGGCAACAAATGCAAGGATTAAATGATCATTTGGACATAACGGCTGACGGAGAAAAAGAAATCAGTGACGATACCCATCTTTCTGGTTGGAGCAAATGGTACAGGAGAGCCGTTCAATGAGATGAGAAGCATGGGGGGTAGTGCATAAACTGTGAGGGAGCTAGGATTCAGTTCTGGCTGTACTGAGGTTGAGACACCTGCAGAATTCCCAGGGGGAGATATTTAGTAGGCAGCAGGGTATATGAATCTAAAGTGCAAGAATGGTGTGGGCTTCTGGAACAACTTGCTTTTCAGAAGTATACAGTCTTCAGGTGATAGGCGCACTAAGACAATGTGCAATCAGGGCCTAAAGAATAGAAATAGAACCATCATGTCAAAGACAGGGAGGATTCACATTCGGTTGTGGTAATCAGGAATGGTTTCACAGAGGTGATTATTTAAGACCTTTACAGATGGGTAGGATTTTAGTTGGTTGTTAGAGAAAAAGTGGCCGGTCTGAAGCTGCGGTTGCCGGGTCAAAAGCAGAGAGAAAAACTGATGACACTACCTGGAATTATGAATATTTACATTTGGCTAAGGTTTAAAGTCTGTTTAGGGATGAACTGTAGCTGGAAAGAGAAACTGATTGAAAGGCAAGGAAGACTAAACTTTATTCTATGCATGATATGGATTCCTTCAGAGGTGTCTGAACTAGGGAGTGACAGTCTTTGTGAATTTCACAGACCACACCTCATCTTGCTGAGCCTTTACGAAGAAAGCAGGATTTGTGAGACACCAGCACAAGAAGGCAAGGGTTTGAACTCAGACAGCTCTAGGTTACAATCCTAGCTCTGGTACTCAGAGGCTATGTGATCTTGTGGAGTTAGCTCCTGATTCCTTGGGTATAAAGTGGGTAGCATGACACCCACTTTTCATGGTTGCTGTGAACTTTAAGGATCACAGACTGAAGGTACCTGGTGCACAGGAGACAATTACCATACAAAGAACCACTGGGGCAGTGATGGCTAGGACAGGTGTAGCTCCATCTACCACTGCCCCCTTGGCCAGGCCAGCCCTCAGAAGCAGGATATGACAGTAACAGCAACCATTTCAGCTGAGGAAGAGCCTTCCCACCTGGAAAGGAGTCACATTTCTCCCGGCCTCCCCCCACCCTTCACCATCCCCCCCCCGCCCCGCCAAAAAAAAAAAAAACACACACACAACATGACTATTTCCTGCCAGACAGGAAAGAAGTCTCAGAACTAAGAGGGAGAGCTTCAATTGTTCAGGAGTTCACTGCTATGTGTTTCCACGTTTTATATTGCTATAAAACAATAGCAATGGCCCACAAACTGTGCCTGGGGCTCCACCAACTAACTTCCAAAGTGACAGCTTCTTCAGTAACCTCCATCTGAATCTAGGGACAGGGCTCAAAAGTGGGCATTTAAATAAGAGACCTGAACACCTCCTCCCAGATACATGATGTCATAAATTTTAACATGGAAGAACCAGGCAGCAACCATTTCCCACGCATGAGATTCTGTCTACCCTCCCCACAAGGGGTTAATGAATCAAGATTTATCAAGTACATCCATGATAAAGAAGGTCTGGCACAATAGGGAGGGATTTGTGCATGGCATTTTATTTATTAGAGGTCAATGACAGACTATAGTTCTTGAGATCTTCAGAAAGAAGGTTTCTACTCACACTTTGGCCTACCTATGAGGACTGTACATAGTAGAACAGGATATTCCAACAAGAAGAGCTGTATCTTTGGAATAGACAGGGGAAGGAGAAAGCAGCCACAAGCATTTCACACTAACTGCCAGGGTTAATGCAAAGGGTCTGAGAGGTTATTCTACTTGTAAGCTAACAAGTTAACTTGTCACAATCTCATGGATACATTCTTGAGTCAGAGACAAAAAAAAAAAACTGTTATAAGAAAAGTAGTAGCCAGAGGGTCAGCAAGATCACTGAGCCCCAATTCCCCCAGATGGATGCATAGGAAGCAGTGTGCATTGTAAGAGAGGGATACTGAGCCTGTGGAACCCACTGCTTTATAGGAATATGTAAGAGAACCTGCTGTCTTGGAGGAGATACTACTTCATCCCTCAAGGTTACTTATTACAAACAAACCTTGAAAAATAGCCCAGATGAAGAGTGGTCAGGGCCTTGCAATCTTGGCATACCTGGCAAGATATATAGAAGTAAAAGAGACCTATAAAAGAGTGTCTTCCCACACTAAGCCCTATCACACTGGGGCTGGCCTCTAGCTGCGTAACTCAGCATCCCAATGCATTCTCTCTCTGAAACACAGGTCTTGTTGTGAAGTCTAAGGGACCTCTTAATGCTCACTGGGATGGTGACCTTCTAAAGATACCTTTATTTAATCAGTCTCCTCAATGACTCCTTAGCAACCATGACAACTAAGGATCAAGCCTACACACACACAAAGTAGGGAAGAGGGAGAAAAAGAGAGAGAAATGATTTAACTCCTTTTCAAAGCTGTCCCTGGCTTTATAATACTGAAATCAGAATATTCCAGCCCTGGGGAAGAAACTTCTTTTAATTCTTGAGGAGTTCACAATCTGCCACATAAATCAGAGTAATACGGTAAGCTGTGATAAGCACAGCGACACATGTGGAGTTCGATTAAGTCTTTTGTTCTCCCTGGGGAAAGGAAGAAAAGCTTCTTTACATGATATAGAAATATCAAATTATCTGCTATTTTTTAATATTGCACATCTTAGAGTCATATCTGGGGTTGTTTTGTGAAAAGTGAACTGATGAATAATTTAGAATGGTATCTTAGCACCTCTCCCTGCATATAAAAAAAAATGTAATCTGACTTAATTGTATGTTGCCATGATAACATTAAGAAAGTCCCCAACGGGTAACTGGGACATGCCCAGCTTAATGAAAAGTCAAAGGACATTACTTGAATTTATATGAACTCCGTTTTCATGCTTGCACTGCATGTTCTTCGGGATGTGGTGCTGGCCTCCCTCTCCTGAGAATGTGGAGTGCACAGCAGTGTCTGTGGTGGCTTGCCTTTGCTTAAAGAGCTAATTAACTGCTTATCATGATTTTCTCATTTGGAAATCAAGAGGCTTATGGAAATCTTTTGGAACCACAAGTTGGAACTCACGCAACTTCATTACTCATTGAAGTTGGAACTCCTTTGATTGTGACAGTTTTTGTGTTGTTTTTTTTTCCCCCCCCTATTGCATCCATAACACTGAAAGCCATCCCAGGCATCGAAACTATGTGCCTATATAACAACAAAGTTAGTGCCTGCAGGGGAAACATGCGGTAGCAGAATTACCAAGGCAAAATATGTCTGTATTTATATGAAGACAAACTACACTCAGAGCTGGCCAAAGAATAGAAGGACTCACTTACCGCCTCTATGGCAGAGAATCGGACGCCAGAAAATTGATGAGCCATCAACCTAGACAAGAACTGGGAACTGGGAAGGGTCAGAGGGTTCACATCATCAGGGTTTAACAAATGAAGACAAGACTGAGAATGAGCATCCAGAATAACAAGAAAAAGCAAGGTGATCAGAGAGAACTCAAGCAATGAAAAATCCATGGCCATGGACACCTCTGGGTCCACACACAGCTCTAAAAGTCACCACTGAATTTGTGTGGCTTCTATTTCCTGGCCTTCCAGGAGTGATATCCTTTGTTATCCTTTCTTCCTTCCTCAGAGGCTGACCTAGTGCTTTGCAGAACTGTTGGCATTTACTAAATGAACATTAAACTTAAGGCCTATTCAATCTGGCTTTGATGCCCCACCTCACTCTCCCCTCCCATCCCCAAACATACATATTCACATTCTAGTCTTACCTCCAGGATTCTACCCAGAGCTCTTTTCTCACTTGTTTCCCTCCTCTTCTAATCCCTCCCCTTTCTCCGCTGTTTCCTCATCTCTGTCCATTGAGATGTATCTCTTCTTCAAGGCACAGCTCAAATGCCAGCTGCTCTCTATGAAGCACTGCTCAGTCTTTGACTGACATTTCCTTCATCAGAATTCCTTATTACTGCAGTACTTGGATGGCTCAGTTGGTTAAGTGTTCAACTCTTGATGTTGGCTCATGTATGATCTCACGGTTTGTGGGATCAAGCCCCATATTGGGCTCCATGCTGGGTGTGTTGCCTGCTTAATACTCTCTCTCTTCCTCTCTCTCTGCCCCTCCCCTGCTCATGCTCATTTGTTCGCTCTCCCTCAAAAAAAGTAATTCCTTATTCCTTCATCTGTGTTCTCCTGAGTTTTGTATAATACTTATTATGCTTTCCACTTTATTCATAGGTGTGTGTACATTAATCTCTAGCTCACTAGGTTAAATTATTTCTTGAGTTCAGTATCCATGTCTTTTTCTTTCTGTATATACATGGCTGAGCACAGTATTTTAAATTTAGCACATGCTTCATAAGTGTAGGCTAAATATTAAGCTAAAGTTAAGTGAACAATGACCATCTTGGAATGGGGGGAGGATCTGTTTGAACTTCCCAGAAGGCTATGGTATTCTTATACCACAGGAAAAGTCATGCTTTACAGAACTGGGAGTTCACTAGGGTTCCTAAATGAGCTGAGGATACCTCTGTAGTAGGCCACTGCCCTGTTGGCCACATTGTGAAGAATGTGTTACATACAACACAGAGGGAAGGAATTATATATAAACTATGAGAAATTCAGGTACCAGGCTCCACAGGAACAAGGCTGCAGACTCAAGGCCAGCTCTGTCACTGGCCACAGCTGGGACTTCACAGTGGGCATATAGCAGTCCATTACGGTGATATGCAGTGACACATCTGGTCCAAAGTAAATGCTCTTTCTGCTTCTTATATGTCACAATGTTTATTTCACTTGAACTGCCTCTTTGTGAGTTGGGGGCACTTAAATCTCTCAAGGTGGCAGTCACGGTAAATCTCAGCTTAGAGTTTCCACAAGTGACAGAGGTATCTTAGATTGGACAGATTAAAAGACAAAACATTCTGACAGGTGGGATAATGCCACCCAATTGCTCAAAAGAACCATAGCTCCTCCAAATCCAGGCTTTCTTTGAGATGTGGGTCGCTTAGTCCATGTATCTTCATTAGTCAGCTTCATAAGAATGGTACTATTAAAGGAAGAAGATGGCATGGCAGACTCAGAGGAGGATAGGGCACACAGCAGTCTTGGATATTGATTTGGGAATTTTTGACATGAATGGTGATGGCAATGCAAGGCCTCAGGTAAATATAAAGTGGGTTCAATTTTATTTGAAGAATAGAGCTATTGACAAGCCAAATAAGACAGAGGAAAGTTCAGTTGGGTATGGAAGTATGGAAGAAGGAAAGGTATATAGACTGGCTGGAAGATCCTAACTCAGGTTCAAGGTTTTAGGTTTGTTTAGTGATAGTGAAGATCTGGGTATCATGGTGACTATGGGTAGATTTTAGGAACTGGGGACAAAAGAAATAGTTCCCACACTGTAATAGTTGTTGAACTATCATCCAGTTGTTGAAACCAAAGAAAAGATAAAGAGCAAAGGTGAAAAAATTGATTCAGGTAACTGAAAATTGAAGAAAGTGGAAATCCACTTTGGATGCAGTAGAGGATGGAGGTATGGTTTTGGAAGTAACAGGGTAAACAGAAGACATGAATTAGGAATAGAGGAAAGAGTAAGAAACTATTGGTCTGTTAGGGACACTGTCACCCTGTTGAATTACAAATATCCTTGAGAAAAGGTCAACTTTTAAATGATGTATGTCATTTGCCTCTATAAGGAAGAATTTCCTATTGATTTTTTGATCACAAGATGGAGTAGAAAATTGATAAATAGGAGCCAGAAGTGGACTCTGAAGTCTGAGGTGGCAAGGGAGAGCTGGAATGAGGAGGTAGACTAGAGAGAGCCTGAGTCCACATCTTTGACCACAGGATGTCAGGAAGGGAGGCAGGACTGAGCAGACAGGATATATTTGAAGGTCATGACCCTGGATGGAACAGACAGAGGAATAGGCATCTTCCTTGGGTTTCTATGCATTCTGGAACACAGAGATATGGAGAAGTGGTTCTCTGAGCCCAGCATGTGACATTAGCAGCCAACTGCTATGTACAGATGTCCCATGACAAAGTCAGAGCCTGAAGCAAAAGGCGCAGCATGAAAACCTAAGATGATTCATTTTGCTGTTGGCATTGCACCAGCATTAGGACATAACCAGCAGCCAGGAACCACAGCTGTATCCTGACAAGCGACAGAGCGCCTCTTCATTACTGTGTTATTGGTCCCAAGGAAAGGTCCAGAATGGTGGTCTACCCCTTGGGCACCACTGTCCTTCCAATAACTGAGCAGCATTTGAATCATGACAAATCTTTTGAGCAGTGTGTGGCCCCCTTAGGGACAGCCCATCTTCCTCAGACAACTCCAGTTAGCAGGAAGCCTCACAGCCCACTATCTGCTGCTGCCACCCACCTTCAGGCAGTTTTATAGGCTACCCAATCCCAAACAAGGGCAAACTCTAATTTGGAGCTGCATTATGATTTGTGGTATACTGTGTCTCTGAGAGCTAATGCTTCTCAGTACCTCCCCATCTAAGACATTGACTTCTGACTTGTTTGTCTCAAATACTAGTGAGCTTCTTCCCAAATGTGACCCTTTGGAACAAGTGACTGGTCTGAGACAATATAACTCTCCACCCATCTCTTCTGGTTTCATCTGTGGAGCTAGCACCAGAAAGAACCAGGGAGAAAAATTATCCTGTGGAAACTTCAAGTTGAGAACTTGGGTTTTTTATCTGCCTTCAGTGTTCAGTTAAAGCCTTTGTTCCTTCTTTGATCCATTTCTACTCAACTCAGCTCATTTGGCAGAGTAACTTCTTTGAGGCTTTAAAAGCAAAATGGTCAACAAGCCTACACATTAGGAGACGTTCTCAACTGTGCCTTCATCGATTCAAAGATGTTTGGCAGGACATTTTTGACAAATCCATTTGCATTTTCTACTATTACACCAGAATTTTATCTCTGCTTCTGAACCTTCTTTCCTATTAATATTGGTCCCATTAGTGAGTCACAACCCACAATGTGCCTCTTCTAGATAAGAGGGGCAAAGAGGAGAGTGTAGGAAATTGAAATCTAGAAAGGATTTGCATTCAGAGCAAGATCTAATTTCTCCTTAAGGCCTCGCTGTTTTCAAAAAAGACCCCTTTTTAGTAACATAAGACACTAAAGAATCTGGTGCTTTCAGATAGGCAAATGGTCATCTTGTGGGTTCCTAAAAAATGGATACCCCTTTCTGGTGGCAGGTACAAAGGCTTCATTTCTACCCAGCACCCAAAACTGGACATGAATGCAAATACTGAGTCTTGAAGACAGCAAAGCTGAATGATCTGAGTGACAATAATAATAGTGATAAAATCCAATATTATTACTATGAGCTTTACTTATATGATCCTCATACAACAGTTCTACAAATAGATGTTATAATTTACCTCGTTTTCCAGATGAGGAAATAGGCTCAAGGGGATTAAGTAGTGTTTGCACAGCAGCATAGTGGCTCATTCTGTGTTGGAACCCATAGCTCCAATGTCCAGAGCCAGACCTCCCTCCTGCAATACTAACCTCTTATTTCGTGTCCTGTCCCAGGACCAACAATCAAATCCTCCAGCCAAACATCATCCAGCAACAGTGCAGCCTCTCAGCAGACCAGTACAGGCTGCTCTTTGGAAGAGCAGAGTATTTTTTATCTCAAGTGTGTATGACCATTCACAGGTTTTTGTGTTTGAAAAATTCTAACATCACTAGTCCAACTGCAAACTCAACCTGTGTTCTAAGTAAGAGCCGGAACGGGGTCTCTTACCCAGGAAATGTTTATCATGGAATATAAATAAATAAATAAATAAATAAATAAACAAACAAACAAACAAACAAACAAACTCCTTGTTTCAGTTACTTTTAGAGTATCTCTGAACCCAGGAGCAACCACATGACCTCTTAGAAAAATGTCAGTCATCTGTCTTAAAGTTGGAGCTCAGTTGGAGGTTTATATGGAATGTAGTGAAATGTAGGTGAAAGGGCACCTGCTTTACAGTGAAACAGACCCACATATGAATCGTGGCTCCCTCACTGAGGACTTGTATGGAGTTATGCATATCATTTAAATTTCCTTGCACCTCAGTTTCCTTATCTGAAAAATTATGATAATACTCCCCTTTCAGAGTAAACCTGAGGATTAGTAAAATAACATGTATTATAATATTAAGCATATATAAGACCTCAACAAATACTAATATTCATTTCTGTTCTCTTTCCAAAGTAAATTTAAAGAAAAAGATTATTACTTTTTTTTAATAAATCAATATAACACTTGTAATATTAAAGTTCACAGGGCACCTGGGTGGCTCAGTTGGTTAAGCGTCTGACTCTTGGTTACAGCTCAGGTCATGATCTCACAATTTCCTGAGTTTGAGCCCTGGGTCAAGGCAGCATGGAGCCTGCTTGGGATTCTCTCTCTCTCCCTCTCTCTGCCCCTCCCCCACTCACACTGTCTGTCAAAATAAATAAAGTTCACTTCAAATAACTTGTATTTGTTTCAATCTACTATGGTGAAACAAAATGATGTTCCATCAAAGCTTTTAAATGGGGTGTGTTTTTACAATATTTTGTCAGATGTCATTCAAATATGGTAGGGGCTGCTACATGAAGCTGTCCCCTACTGGGCCTTCAAGGAGAATGACAGCCGTAAAGACATGATCCTAAGTTTTCCCTTTTCTACCCTACACCTGGTTCTAGATCAGCGTCAGGGTAGTGAAATTTAGAGAATCATAATCAATTATTTGCAATGGAATGAAATGGAATGGAATGAAAAATATCAGTTTATCCAACATAGTGGGATAAAATACTGTTTTGTGGGATGTTTGTTTCATTATTATCTATATGTATAGATTTTTATATATTTGTGTCCTAGTTGGCATTCCAATGCCAATAATCAAACTGTGGGTCCCAATCAAACAAGCTTGAATACCACTACTTTGGATGGTACTCTAGAGGCCCCAGGAGTCAAGTCTTTCCCAATAACTGGAAGGTTGCAGAGGCCTAAGGACAACCTGAATGGGGCCTCCTAGTAGCACTTTGTGTACGTAACCTTATTTGGGGCACAAGAATCAGATTAAGCTTGTTATCTAACATGTCATGATGTCAGATTTAACTTTAACCACACAGCTGGCCCACCCAGAGACACATATCTACAGTTAAAGAATGGATAAATGAAGCTGTCAGAGTGTAGATGATATAATTCTGTTTGCAAACAGCTGCAGTGTAGGCACAGACTGGGTCACCTGTTCAAGCACTTGTGCTCATTCTATTTTGGGACCCTCTTGATGAACTCAACCAAATAGATGTCCCTCCATACAGGGCTGGGGATGACAGGAGATAAGAAAAAGGTTGCCTTTTTAAAGTAAATACTGATTTATTTGGTCTCTCAGGATATTTTGCTTCACTTAACCAAATAGTGGCCTTCTATTTTTCTTTTACTTCCTGTTCTTGTGCCGTCGCAGGAAATGGGTTGAAGCTGCATTTTACTCTCAGACACTCATTTATGTCAAATTTTCTTTTAACAGTTCTTATTTCCTTTCAGGTCCTGTTTGTCATCTTCTATGACTTCTCACTTCAGAAATCTAGTGCTAAACCATGATATATGTGATTTACCTTTAAATTCAGGTTCAGAAATAACACATATATGCATATGTTTCCCCCCAAGGGGTGTATTTATTTCCTGACATCAGATTAACTTGATTCTCTTTGGTTACAGTCATAAGAAGAAAATTTCTAAGAGAGGCACAATCAGATCAGATAATGTGTTAATATAATCAGGGCTTCTAAGAAAAAGCAGTTTTGACAGATTAGAAATTGTATCTTTGTGTGGATACTGCCCAAGTTGTCAAGCCCTCCTCCCACAGTGACAGCAGGCTCCCTCAAACTTCAGGGATTCCCTGTCTTCTCATCACATTATGGAAAGCCAGCCTGGAGCTATATTTGGACCTCTCTGTCAGAGAAGACTAACAAACAGGAAGCAAAGCTCCCTACTTTAAGTTTCCAGCAGGTGTTGCCGATGCTTCTAGGTGTCCCACAGAGGTTCCATTTTACAGAGATAGAACCTGAGGTGCAATAAAAATAGATAACTTCACCTACCCTTCTGAGGAAGGGGTCTCTGTGCTCCATCATATGAAATCTGGCAATGTGTCTGGGCGCCAACTTTTTCTCAACTTAGAAAACCCACCGACAACTACCAAATTCTTTACATTAGCCCTGAAATGAAAAATGACTAGTGAACAAATCTATCAGAGCAGAGACAGAGCCCAGCTCATGGCTGCGGAAGATGTGGGAAGGCAGATACATTTAGCCTTTCCCTCTCTGTGTAGCCATTAGGGACCCTTGCAAGAAACTAGCCACCAGCCCAGGGAGAAAGGGCAGAACAGTGCTGAGTGAACAAAGCAGATATTTAGTGCCTATAGATAATATCCAACTCCTGCATCAGCAGAGAGCTTGGCCAGTGAGGGCATCTCCTAGGAAACCATCAGATAACACTGGGGGAGACAGGCTTTAACATAAAAAGAGCTGCAGGGGAAACAAGGCACGTTAGCTAGAAATGAGCCACGTTTCATAACACGGCAGCCATTTCTTGTACAACAAATAGGCCTGTACTGCTCACGTGGGTGCATTTGTGCACAGAGCAGGGAATCCTATGCTCCTGACACTCTGGAGGTCACCATGTCGTCTACCAGGTGGGGTGGGAGAGGCAGAGCCTGGCCTGTTAAAGAGCATACAGCCACCTTCCCAGCCAGCGCTGGGCACAGGGAAGAGCAGTGGTCATGCAGGCTACAGAGAATGCTAGGATGCTAGGATGGAGGGCGGCCAGGTTCCTGACCTGCATGTCAGCATATGTAGTTGATGGGAATGCAGCTGCAAAGAGAACCTGAGAACCCTCAAACATTTATCTTTCACCACGTGCTAGGACCTCATCTTTCCCCTCCCTCTCCTCCTTCAAACACACACACACACACACACACACACACACTCCTTTCAGAGGCCTGCTCTACCTTTTCCCTTTTTAAAACTACTTCCAGGATTCATTGAGGGGTTAGCTTAAAAAAAAAAAAAGATCCTTTCAGGACAAGCCCTTCCTTCACTCATCTGACTATGTGCTCACAAAGACAGAAGCCAGCTGAGCGTCTCCTGTCCAGCGCCAAGCCCCACCGCAGCGCCAAGCAGAACCAGACATGCACCTGGAAATGCTGGTCCTCTCGCTGATGACTGTTCAAACTCTTGGCTGCCAAGCAATGGGTGGTAATAGTGCAGTGATAAAGATACTTAAGAATAATCTCAATCTTGTCATTCAGCCAATAAAACAAAAAGGAGAATTGTAAAATTCAGAGGATGTGTTCATGCTACAGTTGTTCCTTGCTGAATGCGGCATCCTGTCTGGCTAAGGACACATCTCCATCTCAATGCTTCTCTTGCCCAAAAGTTACCCTTTGAGATGTCAGGATATATACCAAAGTTATTTCACGTAGGCATGTCTGACTACTGAAGACATTAAGCTTTGATAGCCCCAACCAGCCACACATGTGCTTTGATTCAGAGTTTCAGCTCTGATCTGATGAGGAAATCTTCCTGAAACTCATCTGAGCCCCCTTCAAGACACACATGGTCTGCTAAGGTAAGCAACAGTGTAAACAAAATCACCAGAGAATTAAAAGGACAAATCGCTCTCATGTCCATCAAAGAGAAAAGTAAGAAATGGGACTTTTTTTGAAGGAAGAGGTCAGAGCTCTGGACTAACGTTCTGGTGGGAGAGGTTTCAACGCAATCACATTCATTTATTATAGGAGTGCGAAGAGCATGGGTTGATGATCTGACAGATTTAATAGAATTCTAGACTATTCACCTAAAATCTGCAAGGTGAGCCACAGCTTTAATCCATAATCCAAAAAGGAAATTATCCTGAAGCCTATCCCACCCACCTATTGTGAGATTAAATGAGGTAAGCAGTGAAATGTGCAAATTCCAGTCCTGGCTCATAGTAAGTGCTGAGTAAGTTCCCCCTGCACTGCCTTGCCTTCTTTCTACTGGTCAGAAATGCCACTGGTCCCATTTTGGTTACAGCCACTACAACCACTTCAACAGGCTGGTTAGCGCTGCACGACAAGAGGGCTCCATCTCAGCCTCCTCACAAATGCAAACTGACATTAGTAATGCCCCATGCTACTAATAGTGAAAATGCACACATTACATTTTTACAAACTCTTTAAAAGACTCGCCTCTCTCTCTCTCAGTCCCTACCAGCTATGAAGCCATGAAGCCCCTGCCCTTGTTCCCTCTTCTCTTTCTCACTGCCCCCCGCTCGTCCACTGTCGCTTTCATTCTGCTTCCACCTTCAGCCCTCACCCTGCACACGCTGACCTCCCTTTCCTCTCCTCCTGCTAAATTTAGAGGCCGAGCTGTCTCCCTGGTGTGAGAGGTTGGAGAGGCCGTGGCAGCAGGCTACAGAGCTGGTCTGGAGTTGGCTGTCGGCAGCAAGGGAAGGACAAATGTCAGGGAGACAGACTCCCGGCTGCCCTCCCCCAGCCCCAGCACTCACTCCTCTGCAGCCTCTCTTGACAGGCAGGGTAAAAGGAGGAGGGCACAGAGGGCCTTTGAAGTCTGGCTGCCTGTCACCGAGCTCAAAGAGACCAAGGCTTGTCAGAGCACAAGTCACTGGGGCTCTGTCCCTTTCCCAATTAATTCAGTTGGCTCAGGGAGGAAAGGGAGTGTGCTATGCCCAGAACTGGGCAGAAAGCACAGCTTACCGGTTCAATGCTGCAGCATCTAAAATATTTTCTAACTGCCAGATTCCAGCCATGGCAGGAGAACTTGGTTCAGTTCCTTTTCAGAAGAACTTTATTCAGGAGAAGGGAACCCAAAGATTCTTTCTCCTGGTCCCACTTGTGGCCCCACGCACTGCCCAATGTCAAGAATTCTGTTGCCAAGACTTCTTTTCTTTATTTAGGCTTTACTTCTTCTAATCCCCAAAGTCTATCTGAATACCAACATCAGTCATTTTTAAGAATCGATGAATCTCTGGCCTTTTCTGAGAACATGTTTAGAAAATGAAAAGCACAAATCCTCTGAAAGTGGATGTCAGGAGCATTGAGGGAGCTGCCAGAGAGACAGGACCCCAAAGGCAAATGCTCTTAACTCACCATTTAGACCATGCCTCACCTTGTATCACTGTTTGGATTCTGAAGTTTTCATTGAACTAATGTTTATCGAGTCCCTGCTGTGAGCCAAGCCTTGCACAGCTACATTCACACACGTTCTCTAAGGAGAAGCCAGCCAGGGCAGACCACGTGCTCTTACTGCCCAGGCTTGGCTCTTTCCAGGCTCCTCTCTAAGGACACATGGAGGGCAGAGAACAGAAGGGATCAGAAATAATCTCATCCACAGCCCTGGAATGGCATCAGGCCAGCACCCAAAAATGGAGTTGAGAGGCTAGAAAAGAGGTTGTATGGGGATAAAACCACCATTTACTTCAGACATTTCAAAGAGTAAGATTGAAATGATTTGTTAAGGTCAAGCATCACTGGGGGAAACACACTGTTCCTTTTCAGAAAGGCGGTTCTTGGTTTAGGGCAACAGTGAGCTGGGAGCATAGATGGCACTGGATTAGAACTCAACAGTGCATGTTGGTGGGAATGCAAATTGGTGCAGCCGCTCTGGAAAGCAGTGTGGAGGTTCCTCAGAAAATTAAAAATAGACCTACCCTATGACCCAGCAATAGCACTGCTAGGAATTTATCCAAGGGATACAGGAGTACTGATGCATAGGGGCACTTGTACCCCAATGTTTATAGCAGCACTCTCAACAATAGCCAAATTATGGAAAGAGCCTAAATGTCCATCAACTGATGAATGGATAAAGAAATTGTGGTCTATATACACAATGGAATACTACTCGGCAATGAGAAAGAATGAAATATGGCCTTTTGTAGCAATGTGGATGGAACCGCAGAGTGTGATGCTAAGTGAAATAAGCCATACAGAGAAAGACAGATACCATGTGGTTTCACTCTTATGTGGATCCTGAGAAACTTAACAGAAGCCCATGGGGGAGGGGAAGGAAAAAAAAAAAAAAAAGAGGTTAGAGTGGGAGAGAGCCAAAGCATAAGAGACTGTTAAAAACTGAGAACAAACTGAGGGTTGATGGGGGGTGGGAGGGAGGGGAGGGTGGGTGATGGGTATTGAGGGGGGCACCTTTTGAGATGAGCACTGGGTGTTGTATGGAAACCAATTTGACAATAAATTTCATATATTAAAAAAAATAAAAAATTAAAAAAAATAAATTAAAAAAAAAAAAAAAGAACTCAACAGTGCAGAGTTCTGGTGCCAGCCCTGTCTCCTATCAGCTGGATGGTTCTGAATAAGTCACTTGACCTCTCTGAGCCTTAGTTTCTAGATTTGTATAAATCGGTTGCCAACAGTCATCTGGCCCACCTCACAGGGGTGGTATGAGAAACATGGTGGCTATTGAATGGGCAAGTGCTTTATAACTTGCAATGTGACAGTTACCAATCATGCAGTCGGTATCAACATATAATAATGGAAGGTGGCACAGAAGGATGTGGGGGGAGAAGTGAGCCCCTAAATCATAGAAAGAGAGAGTGAAGATGACGAGCCAAGTCTGGCTTCGATGGCTGTAGCGTGACTCTTCACATTTCATGGGAAATGCCTGGATGTGAGGCCCACTGACCACATGCCTGCCACACTCTCTACATCATTTTGTTCCAATTAAACCTGGAAGTCATCAGTCACCCTGGGGCAGGGACAGTGTGTTCAGTGGGCTGCATCTCGCTCTTATGAAAAAATGCAAGAGATACAGGAGAGTGGAAACATTGCAACAGACAGGTGTTCTAACATCATGTTTAACATTAGGTCACAATACTACATTTCAACATTCTATGACCCCAACTCGGAGCCTCCTTTCTCATTCAATGGTCGCGTTCCATTAATATGAGCTTAGATGAACTAAGGCTGTTGTTGATATAAGAAAATCAAACACAGAGACGTAAAATGTTAAGTGTTTGCTGTGGGGCATTGTGGGTCTTGCCCCAGATCCTGATTTCCTGATCACTCCAGAACTGATGCCCTACCCAATAATACTGATTGTGTACATAGCTGAAATGATTCAGCTTATCAGTGAGTCTATGTGCCCAGGGACTAAGAAACTGAAGAACTGAAGGATACTCCATAGGTAAAATGAACTGTGCACTCAGCTTATGTCACTTTTATAAACTGTAAGCAGTTTCAAAAGCCCAGTAATTCTCCTCAGCCAACAAATGTACTGCAGGCCGAGGAACACACACACACACACACACACACACACACACACACACACACACACACACACACACAGAAGAAGGTCTCTAACTGCCATGGAAACTCAATCACCTGTGCCTGCCCTGGCCAGAGGTATCACTTGGTACCACACCCCTGAATCACAGGCCTCACCTGTGAGGTGAAGTAGTGAATGAATAACTCTGCCAATTCACCTGACAGTGTGGCCTCATTACTTGCTCTTCCCACAGCATATTTTACTTACACCCCAGTGTTACTCATTTTTGAAAGCCACAATGAAGCAGCAGCTTTTGTGAGGGAGAAACCTTCATTAGTTCAACAAATGGATATTGACCACCTGGTATGTTTCAGGAGCTGTGGGGCAGGCCCCAGGTTGAAGGGAAAGGTGTATAAATCCTCCTGGTGTGTTAACCCACAGACACATACATATAATGCAGTAACTAGGTCTGACACCAGAAGAAAAAAGAGAGAAAGGAGTGTCTTAACATGACCCTTGGCAGAGGACACTGCAAATACTGATTGTCAGGCCAGCTCTTCTGGCCTGGAGCTGTCACTCTCTCACGGGCTGGGTTCATGCAGGAGGCAATTCTCTTTTCCCAAGGAAGTGGCTGTTAGGACCACAGGGAATGGCACCCACCATGACTTGTAGAAGCACAATCTGACTTTATGTCCTCATGTAGAGCAATGGAAATGAATATTTAAAGGTATGGGGTCATAAAACTGTGGGATATGAGAAAACATCAGCCTTTGAGGCCTGACTGCTACATACTGCTTCATAATATACACATGTTTATAGTTCCCCAGCTGCTTTTGGCTCATTCACAGAAATGCCACACCCGAAAACTGGCATCATGCCCTTCATCCTAGAAGTTTAAAAGTCACAGAGAGCCATGCTTCTGACTGTAGAGCCCAGTCAAGCAAAGGCCACAGAGAAGACCCTGCTCATCCCACTGGTGTCCATTGTTTCACACATACAAACGTCAGGAAGGTGAGACAGGACAGGCAGGAAGCAGACGTTGGGGCAACACAAAGGACTAGTCAAGGGGAAACTGAATTTTATGATTTATTGTCCTGTTTAAATTATTCTCTCATTATAGTAGTTAAGAAAATATTTTTAAATTAACTATAGGTACACAAACTGTAGCTCAGTGTTTTCTTCTAAATTTTAGGTTAAAATAATAATCTTCTAACTACATTGTAATGCACACCATACAGACCCATACAGGCTTACACATAGATACAGGCACAAACAGGCACACACACATACACATTTCTTCCAGAAACACTGGCACAAGCCACATTTATTTTCAGAGATATGTTAACATAACACTTTGGTTTCATCCTAACTTCCCTTATGCTATCTGGATCATTACAACCCTGATGTTTCAATAGGATAAAGCACTGAGAGTGAAAAGCCTCATTTCCTGCAGGATTCCCACAGCCATGGTTTTATCAGGATGCCCACTCTTCCAGCAGCAGTGGCCACAGGATTCCCTCTGGGCACAGACCCCCAGGGAGCTGAGTCAGAAGGACACCATCAGAGTCTGAAGTTGAACCAAACTGACCAAAGAATGAGAGGCACAGGCTGACGCTGAGGACTTAATTTCCAAAAAAAAACAATATTCCCCTCTTCTGAGAAATCTGGCTGGGAACACAGCTCTTGGAGTAGGAAGCCCATTCTCTTGAGTGGTGCTACAGCCCTTCAGGAACAGAGCATGATGAGAGAGAAAGCATGGTTCCTATTTGTCTCCAGGTAAGGGAATCAAAGAGGCCCAAAGGCAGGGATAAGGGGATACAGAGAGTATTCTGGGCTACATGTTTCTGACCATCCCTCCAAAACCCACATGTTGTAGCCCTGATCCCCAATGTGATCATATTTCAAAATGGGGCCTTTGGAAGGTAATTAGGTCATGAGGGTGGAGACCACATGATGGGATCAGTGCCTTTATAAAAGGAGACACGAGATTGAACACTATCTCTTTCCACCATGTAAGAACATTACAAGAAGACAGCAGTCTGCAAACCACAAAGAGGACTCTCAACAGGAACTGAACTGGTGGTCACCCTAATTTTGGATCCCCAGCCTCTAGAACTGTGAGAAATAAGTGTCTGTTGTTTAAGCCATGCAGTCTGTGGTATTTTGGCTGGGATGCCTAAGACAGAGAGGAAAGGCCAAGGCTGCCAGCCCAACAGTCCTTCTCAAGGAACCATAAACACCAGTGGCTGCAAATTTCAAGCTGTCTCTCTGGTGGAGAGACAGAAAATCCCTCGGAAGTGAGCTCTGTGCACTTTGTTTAATTCAGCCAATGTAGGCTGGGACCTGCTGGGTGCTCAGACCCATGCTCTGCTCTCTGGAAACAGCTTCTGAATTCCAGAAGCCTGTAGTCCAGTGGGCCAGACACCTTGACTACAAGATTAAAGAAGAACATGAAGAGAAGCGTCCAAGTTCTCAAAAGCAGAAACTTGAGACTGTCTCCACAATGCCACCTCTAGCCCAACATATATGTTGCTCTTAACTCTGCAGAGTTCTCAGAGTAAAATTATTTCCACCTAATAAGAGTCAGTACAATTTCCCCCTACCCCTGAATGCTCTGTCCCTTCTCAGCAGGATACCACAGCCCACAGCTGCCTCTGGGGACCAGAATACAAGACTAGAGCGGCGCTGTTGCGAGTTCTGGGCAGATCCAGCTTTCCCCTCAGGAGTTGTAAATTTCCTAAATCAAGTAAGACTCTAATAGTAGCCGTAGTGGTGGTGGTGGTGGTGGTGGTGGTGGTGGTGGTGGTGGTGGTGGTGGTAATAATAATAATAATAACAACAACAACAACAACAACAACAAGCAATGACGGCAGCACTAGCCAGGGAAAGATTTCTGAGAGACACTGGGTCTTTTTCTCTTCTGTATCCTTGACAGAGCCTGAACCCAAAATAGTTTTCAACTAAATGCATAAAGTGTGGGCTTCTGGGTGGCTCAGTCAGTTAAGCGTCTGACTTCAGCTGTGCTGACAGCTCAGAGCCTGGATCCTGCTTTGGATTCTGTGTCTCCCTCTCTCTCTGCCCCTCTCTGCATTTGCATTCTCAATGCAATATCAATGTTCATAGATAAACATTAAAAAAATAAATGGATAAAGTGCTACATGAAGAAAAACATAGTTAAATGTAAGCATTCCTAATTTTCCTATCTTCCATGGTCGCCAATACGTTTTCTATCTAAATAAATATTAATAATTCAATTTCTCCTCTGCACTTGCAAAAAGACCATGTCTCTTAGCAGGCCTCCTTAGTGCTGGCTCTGAACCCCGCAAAAGATGCGTGGCTAGGACCCTGCAGGATCTGCTCCTCACTGCTAGTTCTAGACCAATCTGCTGAGCTCCTTCCTGCTAACCTCGGGCCTTTGAGTTCCCTCCCCTCCTGCTTTGTTTCTTCCCACATGGGGGCACCCTCTTTGCTGTCATTCCCCATACCAAGGTCAACACTCAGCTAAAGAATTTCAGAACTTCAGTGCTGAGTGAGGATAAGCCAAGGGAATACAGTGCTAAAAAGGAAAGCCTCAAAGTTGAGTATCAGAACCCACAGCTTCTAGTGCATCAACAAAGCAATTCCTGCATGGAGGTCAGATCTCACTTTAGACAACACAGACCCTCACACACGTCACACATATATGCTCACACACTCCCCCATGAAGCTGCGGACACTTCCAGATGGCGGTTTACTGGACCCTTCTCCTTGCTCCCCAAATCGGGAGTCCTCTGTCCTGTTTTGCACAACTCCACCAGCCCAAACGAAACAGACCATTTCAGAATAACAATGCCAGAGTTCCTACCCAGAACACAGCAAGGGCATAGCCCCTACGCTGTCAGAGAGAGCAGTTTTAGGTCCTCTTTGGCCACCTCTTCTTCCCATGTGAGGCTCTGGCCTTGCTTTTGCATAAGCAAAGAGCACTTTAAAAATTTCTCAGGCCATAGAACACTGCTCCTTTCAAAGACACATTCTGTGGCCACTCCTAGATTACAGAATAGCTGTATTTTTTAGCTGGGTAATTGTCTGGGATCTGTCACATGTGGAGAGAGAAAGAAATCTTCAAGGACCTCCAGCACAGGTGGCCGGGACATACCCCACCAAGCCCTGCAGGGCTCTGGCCTCAGCGAGTGCTCTTTGCCACCCATTACCCTGTAATGTCCCTTGTCTTTTCTCTGCCCTGCTCAGTGGAGAGGACCAAGGAGGAGGCCTGTCAGAGCAGACAGGGCTAGGCAGCAGGAAGGCAGCAGCAAATTCTCTCCACCACTGACATCTTAATAATCACCAAGTTTTCAAAGAAACTTCCAACCACAGGGAAACTTCCAGACAAAATTGACTTCCAGTGAAATGCATTTACCTCTTAGCTCTTCTCCACATGTACTTTATGACAGTGTTGAGAGTCTCCTGCCTTGGGTTGAAATCTTGTCAGCTTGTAGGAGCAAAGCAAGATGGAGGTGAGTTAGTTTTTCCTTGAGAAAGAAAAATGTCCATCAGGCTCTGAGGCAATGCCTCAGAACCTACTAAGGATGTGCAGGGCCCCCAGCCTGCACCCGTGCTGCCCACAGTGGCCTAACTGACTTCTTGGAATGGCCAAGGCACGGGCCTCACTGTGACCAGCGAGGTCACAGACTACATATGGGAAAGTGAGCAGGTGAATGGCTGCCCTGGCCTGTGACCTAGGCCCACCCTACTCTGTGGCCCCTACGGGGTTAGGACTATTCTCTACAGGGGCCCCCCATCTGCTCCCCTTTTTAGGAAAATTTCTAAAGTCATTTACGCCTTTGCATCGTCTCCCCAGAGGACCCACTTTCTCAGCCTGAGCTCTCACTGGCAGACTCACGAAGATGGGAGATGGACCTGAGGAGGAGAGCCACTCTTCGCCTCCTCTGAGCCTCTTCTTCACCACAGCCTCCTCCTCACCGCAGATGTCCTGATTCCACTGCCACACCAATTCCTGACTGTTTTCAAAGCTCTGCCCATACATTCCTTGCCCAGAAAATCATCCTTGACTCTTCCAGTCAACAAAAACTTCTCCCTTCCCTAAACTGAATCCTGTCACTCCGATCCAGCCTCACGGATTCCAGGTCTGGGAAGGCCTCTGGCTTCGCCTTACAGCATAATGGAGCCTAGGGCTACCCATGCACACAAGGCAGGGAGCGTAATCTAGACCCACAAAGTACAGAAAGAGAGAGGGATGTCATCCCTTTGTCTTAGAAAGACCTCCCCATAGGGAAAAAAACTTTCCCCAGCAGAGCCAAAAAACCCAAAGCCTTGTTCAACACTGCCGATAGAAGCTGGTGGCCTGTCAGTGCTAGTTATGACAACCCCACTTCCTGACCTGCTCTTGTTCTTAAAGTTCACAGTTTTTCTGGCAGCCACAGGGGACAGGACCATGGTATTTGTCAAGAAAATTACATCTGTACCAAGAGGCTGAAGGAAGGCCAAGCAAAATGTGCCACCATATGGTGCTAAAGGCTCCAGAATGGTAACTGTCAACAACTTCTTCTCCTCCCACCAATGAAGTGGCCCTGTCACAGGCACTCAGAGGAGGGCCAGGAGGTCACTGCGGGGCAGGTGGGAGTACAGGGGCTGAGGAGGTAGAGATTTTAACTGGGCCCTGGCCTTTAGGAGCAAAGTAAAATAGGGTGTCACACAAGAAAAAGCACTGGTCCTGGGAATCAAGAAACCTGGGTTCTAGTCACAACTTGGATACAACACACCACAGGGCCTCTAGCAAGTCTAACAGCCCAGAGCCTGTTTTCTCATTTTTATTATTAAATGAGGTAACAATGGGGACACTCACGAGTTTTGACGTATTATAAGACAAGAGAACAATGCCTAGACCTGGGGATTGGGTGCCACCGTGGATCTGGAGACCATGAGCCAGACCCAGGAAGCATCACAGAGGAAGAAAGGTCAGGAATAACCTCACCTTGGAGGTGAGAGAAGTGGGGGATCAGGAAGGACAATTGCAAAGGTGGAGCAGAGGAAGTTGTCTTCTGTATTCATTATATGTGGCTGGATCTGCGGAGACTCACTCAGGCTGGAAATAGACACTTGGGGTTCTGTGCATGAAAATGATAATTCCATCTTGGTAAAGAGAGCAATAACTGGGGTGAGGAGGGTGAAAAGAGTATTTATGTCACAGAAAACAGCACACTAACTGGGACTTGTTTTCCAAGAGCTAGTTGTTGAACATTTACCACTGCCCCAGAGCATCTAATTTTAACAGAAGAGATAAAGGCCAGTAAAAGAAAACAAAAAACAGCTTCAAAGATGTAAGAATAGAACGAGGAGGGAACAGTGCCCTGAATCCAAGCCAGGAGAAATGGTCCAGAGGAAGGGGAATGAAGGGTTGCTGTAGGAGTGAGCCAGTCCAGCTGAGCCACCTGCAATCTGGCTAGTGTGTTCTGTGACCAGCCACACACTGCTGAGACAGCTAGCTGGCCCCGTGCTGGCGAGGGAGATGCCCTTGGTGTGGGCCTCTATGCCTGCACCACCTCGCAAGGCACCACCCATGGCCCTGGCCTCATCATGCTAGTGACAGTGCATACTTATTCCTGGCACTTTCTCTAAACCCTTGGCTCTTTAGGAAAATGAAGGCATAATAAGAAAGCTATTTTCACAACATCTGAATCCTCCTCTGCCAACATTTAGCCATCGATGATAGAAAAACTTCATCTTTCCTGGAGTGCAGATATGAGAGCAATATGAAAGAATTAATAGATTCAGTGATTAGCCAAATTGCACTCAGACCCCATCTCATGTACCCACCATTCAAGACTCATGGTCTTCTGATTCTGGGAGCCTTCTAGGTTGTTCCCAGACTGCAGGGCTCATTCCCTGCAGAACACTGGCAGGCAGTAGTTACATTATGTATCTGCTCAGCACTCAGGCAAGAAACCATTATGTTCACGGATCATTATTGACATCCTGACATTTGTCACCTCCTTTCATAGCAGTTAAATCTTGCTTTATCTGTAAATGTCACCATGTCATTTATTCATGAAAGGGGTCACATTCCTGAAATAGCATGCTTCAGTTTAAAGGGGAGCTTGGCTTTATTTGCAGTGGGTAATCCTCAAACAAACTTAACTGCTGATAAATGCTTTTTTATTGGAGTTTCTTGGCCTTAAATGACATCCTCAAATGTAGAATGCAGTTCTGTATTTGTGAAAATAAAATCTGAATGTTGAACAAGCCAGAAGTGGGTTGAGATTAGAACAAATGAATGTTTTCTGTTGCTACCATATGTAGGAAAGTGGATGTAAACAGATTTGAATTTGTTGAGAGTGAGGCATGATTTTAATAAGATTGTTATGCTTCTAGAAACATGCCTGTGGCCTTTTTTAATCATTTATGCCATAGAAATGTCAATGAGATTAGGGGCTTTTTAGCCTTCCTGGGGTGATCCCGAGTTTGGGACATTAGAGGGGACCACTGAGCAAACATATACTTATTCCTCCCACCCTCAAATTCCAAGAACACTGGTCAGGGAGGTGATTAGCTCATCCTTGGAGCTTATGTTTTTATGAAGCAATGTTTCTTTCCTTTATAAGGCTTACTCCAAGTTCACTTTAAAGTGGGGTGACTATATAATTTATCATCCAAACCCAGACACTTTTCAAGGGGGAAAGGAGACACTAAAAATAATTAACAGGTATTAATTGATCTACAACAACCATGACCCTAGAAAAAAAAGGGCATATGGCCACCCGGATGGTAGAACTCTATCAACTGACTCATTGAAGAGGTTTATATCCCCCAGCTGCTAATTAACTATTACCCAGGAAAGGTTTCTCTGTGTGGGGGGAGGCCAGGGTAGAAGGGTCCTGCTGCTATCTGCCTTTAATTCATTTTTCTAATCCAGTGGTTCTAAAAGTACAGCCCAGGAATGGAAATTTCCTGAATAGGCTGCAAAAAAATGCAGGTGCCTGGTCCCTACTTCAGATCTACTAAATCTGAACTTCCAAGGATGTGGCTCATGCATCTACATTTTAAGACCTCTTTCCCAAAGTGTAACACACACTGAAATTTGAGAGCCAATTACTCTGATCAAATCTTTTGTTCTCTCTAGGTGCCTCTGTGTTCTGGTCACAATGTGGTAATAGGAAGTAGGTGGGTATATTCTGTTTTTTGTTGTTTTGGGGGGTTTTTTTGGATTTGTGGTTTGTTTTCTTGCCTAGAAAAGTAACTTGCAGATAGGGTGTAAGCTGAAAATAGATTCTCCATTGTGCACAAATATGGAGGCCATGACACTTCATGGGTAATTCCATTAAACATCAATCTAATCCCCTGCTCACTGTCCTGTGTACAACCGTTTCACACCCACCAAGTGCAGGCTACATGCACGAATATGCTCTCAAAGAAGTTGGAAGAAAATGGCTAGATGACATTGAGGTCATCGAAAAAGGTGATTGAACGCAATTAAAACTGCTCACTGATAGAAAAGAAAAGGGCCAGGGAGGAAGATTTCCCCAGTCACTAATGAGATCCTTTTGGAGTGTGATATATACTATAGCAACAAGTATCACAGACCACAGCCGAATTGGAGTCCCTGTTTGTAAGCCCAGGCCAGGGTCATGGAGATATAGCTATCACTGCCTTAGATAATGTCCTCATTAGTTCACCACTGTCATCACTGCTGTGGCAACAGTAGAATGCCTTCATCCTGTTGATGGGCCCTGAGAGGGACCAGAAGGGTGGTGGCCAGCAAATTGAGGCAGCAGGGAAGGCAGATAATAAGAGCACTCTGTTTTGTGTGGTACTTCTGCATGCATTTTGCATTAGTGCCTCCCTCAATTCAGTCATTGGGTGGGGCTAAGCCCAAAACCCATCCATGACCCATTCATAGTCCCAGGGTCTGCCTCTACCTCTGTTTCCCCTCTGCCTCCGGAAAGAGCACCAGGCACCAGGCCCTACATAGAACACCTGTTGGGTAACAACTGCTGGAGTTGGACCCTCACAAAACTGAGATCTTCCCACTACCCCTAGGCATATGAGTTGGCCATCACACTGGGTTCCAGCCTAGGCTAGTAGTCACTGTTGACCAATGGTGGGAGTCCAAGGAAGCAACTGTCATAAACCCAGGAGATGTTAATTAAATGCCTACTTTGAGTCCATCTTAAAAAAAAATGGTGAAATCTTGGGGCACCTGGGTGGCTCAGTCAGTTAAGCATCCAACTTCAGCTCAGGTCATTATCTTGCAGTTCGTAAGTTTGAGCCCCTTGTCAGGCTCTGTGCTGACAGCTCGGAGCCTGGAGCCTGCTTTAGATTCTGTGTCTCCTCTCTGCCCCTCCACTGCTCGCACTCTGTCTCCCTCTCTCTCTCTCAAAAATGAATAAACGTTAAAAAAAATTTTTTTAAATGGTGAAATATCAGGACCTCTCCATTTGTCTTTCTGTACCTCATCAACTGAGGTCTCTTGTCTGACCTTCAAATAGCTCTGACCCATTCTCATTTAACTGAACAAATTCACCCTCAGATTCTTCCCATCCACCCAGATTGACGTTTCACTGAGTCTTAAGGAGAGAAAGTTCAAGTTAAAGTTTCACACCAGTTTCAAAGAATAGGCCAGATCCTCCCAAGAACCCAGAAATATCATGAGTTTCCACCAACTCACCTACTCTCAGCAACCTTAAGAGCCCCCCACCCTGACAGGGTACTGACAGGGAGGGGGCACACAGTTCCTAATCTAGTGGAGGTTCCAGTTGCTGAGAAGACAGAACAGATGCTGTAGGGTCAAGAGGAGAGTGAATCTACACCAGTCAGACCATGTGAAGCCAGTCCTTCTCTGTGCCAGGCCTTGTAACAGCTACATAATTTCCTTAGACCAATGTCCTTACCTTCCTGAGCCTCAGGTTCCTAATAAATGAAGAGAATATTAATCTATCAAATTCACTGTAATATTGAGTTAGAGGATGTCAAGCCCTTCACATGGGGTCTCGTACACAGTAGGGATACATGTTAACAGCCTTCCTTCTTATATAAAAGTTAAATATAAACGTGGTCATCTGCTCCCAGATAGGAGTAGGATTTTACTAAATGCAAACTGGCTCACCCCCTTACTTCTGTGCATGTGAGAGAGTAGATTAACCTCCAAATGCCTCAGGTTCCTCATCTGTGAACAGTAATTGCTGTCCCTCTAGCAACTCAGCTCCAGTTATCACCGAAAGAAAAGCACAAGGCACGTTTTAGAATGTCTGGGAGCTGGCTAGGAGACAGTTTCCAGAGAGGTGTGGGGTGGGGTTCTATTATGACCACTGGGATTGAAAAGACAGCTCTATTTTCTACTCTGTCTTTCTGTTAAATTGAACTTCAGCCCTGGAAATTAATATCCCCACTGCATTTTAGTGAGGTGGCTCTATTTTTATAAGCGCCTCAGAATCAAGCCCTAATCTGTTATGCTGTGACCTTTCGCTGGGCTCTGCATCAGGGAATCATAATTCAGGGCCAGCTCCAGCTTTGGAAACCTCCATAGGCCTTTTATGACATGAGTACTATTGAATATTCTATAAAATCTCCTTGGAAAACTGGCCCACATTTCTTCATAATCTCCCCAGACTGTTTCTGAAGTCTCTCTATAGATTTTTTACTCTAAAAATCCATAGTGTTTCTTAATAAGGATCTGGCCCTCTCATAAGGGATTGTGAAGAGGATAAGGCTAGATTGGGTCCCCAGGGGAGGATGAGGTGGGGCAACAGAAGCCATTTTGTTACTGTTAAGCCCCTGGATGAGGATTCTGAGCTTAGGAGGCTGTCAGCAGGATGCAATCATTTCCAGTAGATGGAGATGAAGGAAGGAATTTAGAGGCTGAGCCATACTACACCCTTGCTCTATTTGACTGCAAGTTTTCCCAACCTTGAGAAGGAGACGTCAGTGTTTAAGACCAAAGGTTGCAGGCCTTCTCGGATAACCCAAAATGTCTCTTTCACTCTCTTAGCCAGACTCCACCTCTGCCAAGCTGTCCCCTCACTTCTGCACTTGTATCAAGTACATCATCATGGAGCATGGGAAGTGGCTTTCCAATCATCCTCTATGGGCTAGACAACACAACCTGGAAGTTCAACTGGGTCAACTCTTTCTGTAACCTTGACCAAAGAGAATCAGAAATGGAGGGAAACTGGACATACACATACAGTCTTTTGTCCTCAATTTTAACTGCTTCAAAATGTGTTGTTCTGTTGTTTTTTTTTTCCTGGCAAACCTTCCCAAGAAGCCCAGTATGACAAGTGACCATTCCTGCTAAGGATATAATGTGTCCTCATAATGCTTCTCATAAAGCTGTCTCCAGCTGGCACAGGAACACAGCACTGCACTGCTTTACATCTTTCCTTGCCTCACTTCCTCTTTTCTGCCTTCACTCTCATTACCTTGGCCTTATACTTCACAAAAGTGTTAAAGTGTTAATACTTTAATCCTTGCCACAGGCACGTCTTTCACAAGGGCCTGGCTAAAGCACACGCGGCTTTGCCAAACACGAAGGTTGGGTAAATTGTGATAGGCCTCATCAAAGCCCAAATGTGAGACTTGGGGACAAAACTTCTATGTAACTTGTCTCTCTGCCATATCACCCCATCTTTGCTTAGCATAGGGCTTGGCACATAGTAAGTATTCCATAAGGAGGTAAAATATATTGCACTGAACTGAGGATATTAGAACCAGAAATAAACCAAATAAACCCCAAAATGCTTTCTACTTAGAATTATGAGCCTCTGAGCTTCTGCCAACACTGCCTGTTCAAATGACTGCTCTCTAGGAAGCCCTGGAAAGGGTCAAGTATCATATACTTACCTGTACTAGTCAGGGTTGCCCAGAGAAACAGAACCAATGGTGTGTATGGAGATGGAGAGAGAGAGAGAGAGACCAAATGAATGATTATGAGGAATTGTCTCATATGATTGTGGAAGCTGATAATCCCACAGTCTGCTGTCTGCAAGCTGAAGACCCAGGAAAGCTGGTGGGTTTAAGTCAGTCTGTGTCTGAAGGCCTGAGAACCAGGGAAGCTAATGGTATGAATCCAAGCTGGAGGGATGAATCCTCCCTTCCTCTGCTTCTGTTTCATATAGACCCTCCGTGGACTGGATGATGACTATCCACACTGTGAGGGACAATCTACCTCACATGTCCACAAACTGAAATGCTAATCTCAGCCAAAAACACCCTCACAGACATATCCAGAGATAATATTCAATGTGGGCATTCTTGTTGCCCAGTCAAGTTGACACATAAAATTTACCATTACATCATCTTCCAAACTTTTACAATTTTCAAGACTCTTACACAGACTGTAGTTCATCTGATGCTTGTAGCAGATCTCTGAAGCAAAGTATAAAGCATTTCCATTTAATGGACATCTAACCCATAGGGACACCGATGATTGCAAACGCAACATGATTTGCCCAAGTTCATACCAAGTGGAGGCCCCTTACTGTGGCACCATCATAGCTAAAACAAGAAGGGTCCCAGGCAGCCTTTCAATGTTGCATGTTCTTAAAACCAATCATACAGCATAGAGAAACCACCCATTACCAAATGGCATATGCACCCCGTTACCAAAGAGATGAAAGATGCTGAGCCAGATAGAAAAAACAAAGCAAAATTACTTTTTTAAAAGAAATCTGAGAGTCCAAATATAATTGTGGGAATTATGAGCACTTTAAGGGATGAATATATTTCAGAGAAATATTATGATGAGATCATCCTCTCCCCCAAAGTTTTAACCACCAGACAAAGAAAAAGAAAAAGAAACATGAAGAAGTCCTCTGGTTAATGCCATGCTACCCAGGGCCAACAATCCTTTCCCTATCTAGCATTTCCCTGAAGCCAGGAGCAGTATTTGGCACTGGAGGCAATTACTTGCCAAATGACAAGTCCTCAAGTATCATCTCTACCTCCTGAATTTGGAAATGCCTCCAAAAGCCAAGGACTGGGTTAGGGAAGGTTCCAGATTCTCCTCTTACTGGGAAGAATAGAGGGAAGAGGGACCTGGACCTATCAGAGGCTCTCCTTACCTTAGAAATACTCAGAAGGTGCATACTTACTTTTTTTTTTTTTTTTTTTTTTAATGTTTATCAGAAATCTCAGTCTGGCTCATTTGCGTGACTGGTTCCAACTTCAACACAAGCTCTTCTCCTTAATCCTCCTTCTTCAAAATCCTGTGCTCCTCCATGACCTCCATGAGTCTGGGGGCTCAGTCTTGCACTGCCTGCCTGAGTATGTCTGGCGTTGAGCCCTTGGCCAAGTTTTCTGTCAGATCAGGATCTCCATTATGGGCCCCTTCAAAACCACAACCCAGGAGATCCTGAATGCCCTTGTTCTTTCCTGAAGGACCTTTCACAGACACAGTGGTTTGAAAAAAAAAGTGAAACACAGGAAGGCAGAAGCAGCACAAGAAAGGCCAGATGAAATATCTGTGACTTTTACTAACAAACACATGTTGCACTCACTAAGCAATAGACATGTTTATATGCATTGTTTTTTGCTGACCCAGTGTGATTCTAAAAACTGCAATCCCCTTGGAACATATACAGAAACCCAGAGACAACAGAAAAGCTTCTGGATCTAAAAACAGCCATCAAAAAGCCAATGGACCCCCTGGATTCTAATGACATTCTTGTTATTTATTCCCTGTAGACTAAAAATTATTATTAAACATAAAGATACCTTGGGCAGTTTCCCTAGTCCTGGGGTTAAAGAGGGCAATAATGAGGGATATCACTAAAAGGAACAGCATTAGAAGTGAGACCCAGTGGGGACAATTTAGGAGAGAAGCAGACTGGTACAGTTTCATGCCAGAAGGTGTCACTATATTACAGCCCTAGGAGAAAATGGATACTCCTAAAGACCAAGAGAATTTATACCTAAGGAGGGACCAAACCAGACAGAAAAACTGAGGCTCAGGGATGATAGAAAACTAGGAATAGAGCCAAAATGTTACAAAGCCCACCATGTCAACTTCTTTTCCAATGACCCAGCCAAGCTGAAATGGTATCCCAAATGCTGTTTTAAAAGGGCAGGGGACAATCTATCTCTTCCAAGGAGTTCCAGAAAGTATGTGTGTGTAATGGAGGAGACTTCTGTGATCTGGGGAACAATTTTATAAGGCAGCTTCCTCCCCAAGAGCACAGGGTAAGCAGAGGTCATGGCACCTGTTGAGAGAGGGGGCAGAAATCCAGCTGTGTAGAAGGCAGGCAGCAGCCCCAGCACTGTGAGCTAATGCAGCCAGCAGCAGATCTATCTGCCTAAGATCTGGCCTCCCATCTCTGGAGACCTGAAGAACTAAAAATCTCGTATGGCCAGAGGCAGGGAAATCACCCAGCAAGCTATGGGCAAGCTACCGGATTTGGGCAGCTTCTCTGCTGAATTTTAATGAAGTAATTAAGAGCTAGATAATAGAGATGGGGCTCTGCAGAGCAACACTCAGGAACCTAACCTCTTTGATATGTTCCTGCATCAGGAAGCAACTCTATCACTAGATAGCTTCATTAATATTCCAGCCAGCTCTCAGGCTCTTAAAGTGATCTATGCCAAAGTTTGTTAGTCTTTCAAATTACCTGCTGAGGTTCTGTTTTGTTTTTTTTTTTTAAAAGGATGAATGAACGCATTCTAGGGAAAGACAATGTTACAGGGGAGCAGCAGATCCTTTGGGCCAGCTCATATTTCATTTTCAAAAACTGGACTGGGTTATAAAGAAGAAACAATTATGGAACCACTCTATCCAGGTTGATCAGGCGATATGGCAACCCAGAAGAACAGGAAACCTGTCTTTACCTAGGATCCCTCTCTTTAAGAGTTGGCCACTTGAGGGATACCTTGACTACTGCACCAATGCAGCTGTTAAATCCTTGGCCCATAAAAAAGATAAAGAAGCCTACTACTTAGGCTCCATCTAGCCCAGAAAGCTTTTTTCAGAGAAACCTAACCTATTTACTCAGAGGTACACCTTTATCACCTAGGGTCAGGGAACAGAGAAGAGCTGGCTCTCCTGCTACTCACCTGGTATGTTCTCCCCTCTCCCCATTGCCTTTCTGTTCCTTAAGGCCCAGGTGAAACTTCATCTCCTTTAGGGTACCTTCCTGTATAATCCTGGAAGCTTAGAACTGGACCTCAGAATTCAATTTACCTCTATCCTCTCTCCTCCCTCTCTTGTAACACCTCTTTAAAGAGGATTCAGCTGCTATTTGAATGCTTCCAAGGACAAGGAGCTTAACAATTTCACAAGTTCAGTGTCAGGCATTTCTTACTATAAAAATACACTTCTAAGAATTCTGTTTCCTGACTACTTCCACAAATTACAATAGTTGCCGGGTGTGGCTATAAAAGGGTAGCAAGAGGGAGGCTTATGGTTACTACACTGGTAACCAGTCTCCAATCTATACCTAGATTGTGGTGGTGATTACATGAAGCTGTGTATGAACCCACACACATGCACACACATGCGGGTGCATGTAAAACTGGTGAAATCCATAACAGCTCTGTAGATTGTACCAATATGAATTTCCTGGTACTGATACTGCACCATAGTTCTGCAAGGTGACAACTTTGGGGGAGGTTATGTGAAGAGTATACAAACCTCCCTATACATTTATCTTTCCAACCTCCTACATACCTATGGTTATTTCAAAATAAGTAAAAAAAAAAAAAAATAGCTGGTATCTCTTGAAAGATCACTGTCTGCCATGTACTGTTTAAATACTTTTTTAAATTAAAACTTAGGTATTCATTTTAGTTATCAACTCAAATCTGACAAACACCACAGAAGATAGGAGGTAATGCTGGGATTAGAAGCCAGGCTGTCTGGTAGCAGAGTATTCCTGCTTGACCACAGCTTTGCCCCCGACACTACATCTGGCAGGAGGAAGGTGAAGTAAACTGCATCAGCCTTAATACATGGTATTAATCTCTAGAATCACTCTGTTAACAACTAATATTTATACGAATTCTGTCCCTCAGAGGACTTTGAATACCATATCTAATTGATCCTCACAACAACCATGTGAGACAAGCTTTTACTTCCTACAATTCCCGGATGAGAACACCGAGCTCCCAGCCCTCAGACCCCAAATCTTAGGCTCCTACCACCTTAAATTTCCACTATTCTGCTGCTTTCCTATACAGTCACAAAGTAACACAGTTGTTTTTAAACGCCAATCCTCCATTAATTCCAGTCAGCCTTTACCTGGAAACAATGACCTAAAAGTCCAATCTCTCCAAGAGTGGCAGAAAGCAGTCTCCAGGGTCCCACCTCCTGGAGAAATCCCAGGACATCTTCTTACCTTCCAACAGCAGGTGTCAGCACAACCAGCTACTTTAAAAAAGGTATATGCCCTGAGCTTCCCTCACCCAATAATTTAAAATAGAACAAGCTTGTATAATACATTGTCCACACCTGTTTCATTCCAAACACAGAGGAAAAGGAACACAGAAACAGATGATCAGGTCTCATCCTAATATAGGAGGATTTAGGGAACCTATAGAGTGAGATTGCAATGGAAGGGTGAGCAGTACACATAACTTTCCTCTCAAAAAGAGTGACAGACTAACACAATTTTTGATATTCTATCACTGGTGATTCATTTATTTGCCTAGAGAAGTCTTTTGTAATTCCTATAATTCCCTTTAGAAATACAAATATCTCAGAGAAAAATTATTTCTCATCTCATAGATGTCTCTATGGCATCAGGTTAGTGGGGATCAGCTGACAGCCAGCCCTTGCTGGAATGAAACATCATCATGGTGTCTGATGTTTTTGGAGGGCAGGGGAGAATGAGAAGACAACACAGAAAAAGGAGGGAGACGGATATTTGACTACATAATTAAGAGTTGTTTCTAAAAGGGAAAATGCTGTAGACTGCATGTTTGTGTCCCCCAGAATGCAAATGTTAAACTCTAATCTCCAATGTGATAGTATCTGCAGGTGGGGTCCTTGGGAGATAATTAGGTCATAAGGCTGGAACCCTCAAGATGAGATTAATACCCTTAGAAGAAACAAGAGAGAGCCTCCTTCCCCTCTCCTGTTCTTAGCCACAAGAGGACACCAAGAAGACAGCCAGATGCAAACCAAGAAGACAGCTCTCATCAGTACCTGACCATGCTGACACGCTTATATAAGACTTTCCAGCCTCCAGAACTGTAAGAAATAAATCCCTATTGTTTAAACTACCATCTTTATGATATTCTGGTATAACAGCTGAGACAGAAAATGATACATTTCTAATCATTTCTCCAACAACCCTCAGAGAACAAAAGTTATCAACACTGTTCAAAGGCTCGGGGCATTTCTAAAATTTCTCTTGGAGTTGGCCTTACCCTGGGTTGGTTAGGTCTGTTCTTTTCATGTTCTCTTCTCTGATTTGCATCTTGGGTACTCTCACAGAAGCTTTCAGAAATAAACTCTCCCTAGCCTATGTTTCAAATCATTCTTGTGAGATATAACACATCTTTATCAACTTTCAACTCTGAGCAGGGCACTAGTCTGGGTATTGGGAGCAGAAAGGGGACAAACCATACCCAACCTGTGCTCTCTACAGTCTCTTCCAGGATAAAAGATAATTGAACATTCTAGTTCAGAAACATCTGAGTCCCTCTACAAGGGGCTTATATCACCCAGTCTGTAGCCATAAGATTCTCCTGCTGGTCCTTTCCTTACTATGCGTGTGTCAGTGCATTAGTCAGCTTTTACTTCAAAACAATGCTGCATAACAAACGATACCCAAATCTCACTGGCTTATAATAATAAACATTCATTTTTCTCCCTTATGTCAGTAGGCTAGGATTCAGCTCATCCCAAACAGGCTCCACTAGGCTTGGACCTGGACTATGCATAGAGTTGTTTCATCTGTCTCATTATTCTCTGTTGGCCAGGAGCTATCCAGAGCATGTTATTACATGGCAGGTGGCATAAATACAAGAGGTCAAGCTGAATAACCAAAGCACATTCAAAGCCTCTGGTCACATCATAAATACTAATATCTCATTGACTAATCCATGCTCAACAACAATGTGGCATATGCTCCTGCTCTAATGAGAGGTACACCAAAGTCACATGGCAATGCTCATGAAGGTATCCTATTATTGAGGGGAAAAGAGCTAAGATCAATAATCCACCTACAGTCAGTAATAACTAATTTACTATATGAGACAACTTCCCAAAACCTCAGATGACCCTCACAGAGTAGGGCCTCTGAGGCCTAAAACATGAGACAGAATCAATTGACCAATCAGTTACACTTCCTTTCCATTGTGACTTAGCACAACAATGGCCCATTGTAACCAGAAAGCAGCTGTAGACACAAAGGGAAACATCCTTCATTGTGCCTCTCTGGCTTTGTTCCAGACCCCAATAGAATACAAACCAGAATCCCAGGCAGCCTTGGTGCTGGACTAAGGCTAATCATCTGTGTAATAAGTCTGCAATCAGAGAGAGTAGAGTAATAGGGTCAAATATCAAGGGGTCAGATCTCCCTATCCACCCCTGCCACTATCCTTAGAGGCTGCAGTGTCCTGGCCCTCAGAAGCAGCTGTGGTCACCCAGTCTTCATGATCAAAAACTTACATTAGTAACTGCTATTTTCAGAGGGGCTTACTATGTTCCAGACACGATATAAAATATTCTGTTTTGATATATTCGTTTGAAGACCCTATAAAATTAGATTGATCACCCCACTTTACAAATTAGGTAAGATAATGTTCTCGAGGCTGCATATCACAAGGCCTGACAGGTGGCAGAAGTATAAAGATGAATGAGACAGAGGTAGTAAGGCTGGATTCCAGCTCTTATGTTAAACAACATCCAGGTGGTTAACTCTAATTCTAGGGTCTCACTTCAACCATTTTTAAGTTACCACCATGAAAAGTTACCACTGTAAGAAGGCTGCACTGAAAATTAGGGAAGAGCTTTGTATAGAACTGAGCTTTCAGTGTCCCTGGAAAAACAGACACAGGAGTCTTACTTATCTCACCTTATCTCTGATGGCTTAACTTCAAAACAGCATCTCTGAGCTACACAGAATCTGAATGGCAAGAAGTCAAGAGAAAGAAGGCTGGACAAGAAGGGGAAGATTCTCCCTTAGATCAGACTGTGGGCTCCCTTATCCTTAGTTCTTCTGTATGACTCCCTCAGATCACTTCCCAGCAGACTATTTTATGGGAGGCTAGGAGGAAGAGGGCTACTGATCAGTAACAGTGCCACTGGCCCACAAGACTAATGAAATGGGAATTGCCTCGGTTATACTCCCCTCAAGGGAAAAATATACTACCACTTTCCTCAGTTACAGCACAGCTTCCTGGCCAGATTGCCCCTGCCCCTCAGAGCTTGGGGAGTAAGCCATGAAAACAGGGGCTTAGAAGACAGTGGGGTTTTGGGGCACCTGGGTGGCTCAGTCAGTTAAGCATCCGACTTCGGCTCAGGTCATGATCTCACAGTTAGTGGGTTTGGGCCCCACATCAGGCTCTGTGCTGACAGCTCAGAGCCTAGAGCCTGTTTTGGATTCTGTGTCCCCTTCTCTCTCTGCCCCTTCCCTGCTCACACTATGTCTCTGTCTCAAAAAAATGAAAACATTAAAAGAAATTATAGGGGGTGCGTGGGTGGCTCAGTCGGTTAAGTGTCCGACTTCGGCTCAGGTCATGATCTCGTGGTTCGTGAGTTTGAGCCGCACATCGGGCTCTGTGCTGACAGCTCAGAGCCTGGAGCCTGCTTCGGATTCTGTGTCTCCCTCTCTCTGCCCCTCCCCTTCTCATGCTCTGCCTCACTCTGTCTCAAAAATAAATAAAACATAAAAAAAATTATATATATAAAAAAAGAAGACGGTGGGATATAAATGGCCAGGCCAAAGAGCCCTGACCCTCTCTGGGGGCCTCCCTTCAAATTCTGTTGGATTACTCACAAAGAAGCCCCATACCTATCATATTTAGAATCTCCATATTCCTCTAATAGATAACCTCCAAGCGTAATGTGAGCAAAAAACACTGTCCTGAGGCCACTCTCTCTGCTCTCTGATTTTAATCCCACTAACACCACATTTTTAGCCAATGTTGGAGAACGGGGCTGGTTGTTGATGGAAAGTGAGATGAAATGCCTTCCTGAGAAGGACCCATGACCTCTTCAGTAGGCAAGGAGGACAAAAAGGTGAGCCAGATCCCAGAATAGGTTAAGGCTATCTCTCAAGGATGATTCCCTCTTTCAGGCTCATTCCATATCCTGGGTGCCATCTAGTAGGACAGACACATGTGACAGGAAGGAAGGGAACCATGATGGGCCCTACATGAGGGGGGTCTCCTTGGAAAGGGCTGCAATCACAGCATCCCAGCACTCATGTAATTGAGGAAGATATTTAGGGCAAGCTAAGCTCCCATCTAACTCCTCCTTTCGTGTATTTTCTGAAATGAAGTATGACTGAGGCCAGAGACAGCCCCAGAAGATTCCTTATTCACATCATCATAATAGGCTATTCAAAAAACAAAATAAAACAAAGGAGACAAACTCGACCCAAACTTTCTGGAACAATGAGTATTTCTTCCTGTTGGTATTCTGATGATTGTTCTTAGTAAGTTCGAAAAGGAAGGCATTTTGTTGGTCTTTTCCATGTCTTCGGCTCCTTCAGCTCCAAGAAGCCTTGACTAGTAAAGTGCCTCTGCCCGGGGCTCACACACCTCCCATGCTCTCCACAGCACAGCTCATATCACACCATATTGTTATTGCCCCTTGCTTTCTCTCCCTCCAAGAAAACATTTTCAGTTTTGCACATTTTGGCATGTGGAAAGTTCATCAGGTTTTTGAATAACAAATAGAGTTTAATTTTCTCTGATCCTCCTATGTGTCTCTCTGCCTACCCCACTACATGACTCTGAGAGTTCCTCTGCTTTGAGTTTTAAGACTCAGAAGACACTCAGCCTGGTGTTAGGCTCAGGTTTAGTTCTCTCAGGTAGACAGTCAACAACTCAAATACAGGGGCCATACTGGACACTGTACAAGTCTCTGCACCCCAAACAGTAGCATCTCCAACAGAGCAGGACTCAAAGACTGTGCTCAGTCAGTGTTGTCTCAGTAATGCGCAGCTGGTGGTGGCATCATGCTTTGGTGTACATCAGCTCTCCAGCTTACCTGAGAATACCAAGCACCAAGATCAGGACCACAAACACTATCTCCTGTTCGGTCTCTTTCTCTGAATTAGAGCAACCCAAGATTCCTACAAATGTTCCAATCCTATCTTTCTCATCTCTTTAGAGATGGCCCCAAGGGAAGCCCTAAGTGTTCTCCATGTAGGCAGGGCAGGGAGGAGGAATGATGACTCTTCATGGCAGTCAATCCTTGCTCTGTGCTTCCCAGAAGCTACAGTGTCTGGGAAACCAATGAGCTCAGCATGGACAATGAGACACAGCTCCTCTTACTCCATCCCATCCCTATCTTCCAGATCACAAAGTACCTCACGCCTTGAGCTGTTGAGCCAATTACCATGGAAAGCATAGAGGCCTACAGGAAACTGGAGGGAAAGAGGGGAAAAAGAAGCTCCTCACCACATTATCTAACATCGTAAGGATCCTAATGCCAGAAACCCAGAAACATACAGACCCTTGCACACACAAGGTTTCCTCTTGTTAGAATCAGTCCATTAATAGGTGTTCTCTTCCAACTAAATGAAGCAGATGAAGCCATTTGAGCCATGGTCTCAACCTTCACAAAGTGCCCTATGTGGATGTAGAGTCAAGACTCACCCAGAAGTAAGGACATCATAGTGTGGATGAATAGACTGTATGGGTAGCACAGACCTTCAGAGCAGCACAAATCCACATGAAGGAGAGAGATCACCTGCAAGCGTAAGCTCCTAATGGTGACAAAGCCTGAGCTGGCTCCCAAATAAGAGACACATCAATGTAAGTAGAGAGAAGGCTGTTAAGATATGCAAACTGTAAGTTTTCAGCAATGGCAGAATGGGCCATTCAACGCCATTGTATGAAATGATGCTGTCTTCTTAGGCTTGATATTAAAATAAAATAAAACCATTTCCTGCTTGATTACAGTTAGAATCAGAGAAGGATTTTCAGTCTGACCCTCAGTAGTGTTTAAAATAGTGGAAAAGAGCAGATAAGGCATTGAATAAAATAAATGCTTCTGATCTCAATCCAGTTACTGCTGAACGCAGCAGTGGATGGAAAGGTAGGTCGCCTCTGGCATTCTCAGCCATAAGAAATTTAACGATGGATGAAAATGGATAAAATCAAGATGCCCTGATAGAATGGGGAGGCTTCAATATCTCAGAAAATTAGGATCCTTGTAACCAATTTTATGATAGCTGGATTATAGCTAAATAGGATTTTAAGTCTATTGTAAATGAAAGGAAATCTAATTTAACTGGGCCACATCATTTTTACTGAAATGTGATAAATGCTAATTTCTTTGCCGGGCACCAGTGACTTGGCTTGTGAGAGCTGTTTGTGAGGTACTCAAGTCTGACCAATCTCAAATTGGCCTTTTCCAGTCCTAAGGCTAAGCCTGGAATCCACATGTTCAGGATGGGGTGGGCAATTAAGGGAAGCAATCAAAGTTTTACCTGCTTTGCTCCAGGCCCTTATCACTATGTGCCCAAGGTCATTTGGCCACTTTTTAGAACCACCTCTCTTTACCAACTTTAGCCTGACCAGAGCTGCAAAACAGTATCCCAAGTACCTGATTTTAACCACTCTCCATCTTTTATTATTATTATTATTATTCCTGTCTGTAAAATATAAAGTAAATAATTAAATAAAATATCCAAAGGCAATGTTGTCATATACACAAAAGCCAAGAGATAGAAAAAGACAGGCCAACATGGCAGACAGTAAGCATTGAGTACAGTTGGTGTACAAAATATCAGATGGAAAGCAATGACATATGTTTGTATTATTGAAATGTCCTTGAGAATTCCAATTCTGGAGTTATTCTTTCCTTTAATACTCAAATAAAATCATCAGAGTTCACATTTCATTTCCCTACCATACCACTTCTTTGGGAATGTAACCACGTGGTTACTCCTAGTCCCCAACTGCAAACCATTACTGACACAGAATGTAGTACTTAACCAACTTTCTGAACACCTGAGGATGTCATAAGAAATTACAATACCGAAAAATAAAACTTAAGCATTCCTAAAATCTACTAGCTGTAACCCATTCCAACCTTTACTGACTCTTTCCCTCCTCAGCCCTAACCCTCTTGCTTGGGTCTGCCCTTGCTCATACCAGAGTTCCTTCTACTGCCTTGTCTTTGCCTGTTTCCTGGACCCCCAACCCTGTCCCCAAAACCATCTAATAAAGATACTCATGTTTATAACTACAATATTTACTGAGCACTTCCATATAACACCTTTTTAGGCACTTTATCTACATTAACTCATTTAATCATCTAAATATCCTTCAGATATGGGTAACATTATATTCATATTTTATAGATGGGGAAGCTAAAGCACAAATATTTTAAGTAAATTATGCAAGATTTAGAGAACTGGTGCATGGTGCAGGCTACAACTCAGATGCAGGAGTCAGACTCCAGAGATGATGGTTTGAACTACTCTCTTATACTGCATATCCAAAGAACAATCTCTGCACCCAAGGAACACTGCTTCATTTGATACACAAGACAGTTTAGTGCACTGTGATAATTAACTTAATGTATCAACTTAGCCTAGCTTACAGTACCCAGTTATTTGATCAAACACCAGTCTAGATGTTTCTGTAAAGGTACTTTTTAGATGTAGACTTTAAAAAGTCAGTAAGCCAGTGAACAAATAAAAAGTAAATAAATGAGTAAATTATCAGATGACCTCCATAATGCGGTTGGGCCTCATCTGAAGAGCAAAAGCTTTAAGAGCAAAGACTAAGATTCCTCAAAGTGGAAGGAATTCTCTTCAAGAATGCAATACAGACTGCATTGTATACTTGAAATTCATTGGGAAAGTAGATCTTAAGCATTTCATAACAGGGGGAAAGAAAAGCAACCATTGAGGTGAAAGATAATCCTTTCACAATGTATACATATATCAAACCATCACAACCTATACCCTAAATATATACAATTTGTTGGGGTACCTGGTGGTTCAGTCAGTTAAATGTCCAACTCTTGGTTTTGGTTCAGGTCATGATCTCATGGTTTGTGGGATTGAGCCCCATGCCAGGCTCTGTGCTAACAGCATGGAGCCTGCTTTGGATTCTCTCTCTTCTCTCTCTGCCTCCCCGCCCCCCACTCTCTCTCTCTCTCAAAATAAATATACATTAAAAATGTTTTAATTAAAAAATAGAAAATAATTATATACAATTTGTAAGTTTTACTTCCCTAAAGCTGGAAAAAATTAAATATCAATGTTAAACATGGGTAGAGAATATTTTAAAAAAATAAATAAAAGAATGCAACATAGAACACTGCCTGAGTTTCCAGCCTGCTACTCTGTGGAACTTGGTCTCAAGACTTGCAACATCAACTCTTACTTGAATTTCTATCCCTTCAGCCTGCTCTACAAATTTGAGACTTGCCAGCCACTAAAATCAAATGAGCCAATTCCTAGAAGGGTGAGAGTAGATCTACAGCAACTAAGTAGACTTAAGTCTTCCAATTGTCTAAAATCTTGCTTATGTGGGATGCTAATCCAAGCATAATTTTCATGTTTGATTATCCTGAAAGAAACCCTTCCCAGACAGAAAAGAGGCAAGAACAAAAGGTGTTGGGGGAAGGGATACAGGAGTACAAAGGCAAGGGAATTAAAAGCAAAAATGAATTACTGGGACCTTATGAAGATAAAAAGCTTCTGCACAGCAAAGGAAACAACCAACAAAACTAAAAGGCAACCAACGGAATGGGAAAAGGTATTTGCAAATGACATATTGGACAAAGGGCTAGTATCCAAAATCTATAAAGAGCTCACCAAACTCCACACCCGAAAAACAAATAATCCAGTGAAGAAATGGGCAGAAAACATGAATAGACACTTCTCTAAAGAAGACATCCGGATGGCCAACAGGCACATGAAAAGATGCTCAACGTCACTCCTCATCAGGGAAATACAAATCAAAACCACACTCAGATATCACCTCACGCCAGTCAGAGTGGCCAAAATGAACAAATCAGGAGACTATAGATGCTGGAGAGGATGTGGAGAAACGGGAACCCTCTTGCACTGTTGGTGGGAATGCAAATTGGTGCAGCCTCTCTGGAAAGCAGTGTGGAGGTTCCTCAGAAAATTAAAAATAGACCTACCCTATGACCCAGCAATAGCACTGCTAGGAATTTACCCAAGGGATACAGGAGTACTGATGCATAGGGGCACTTGTACCCCAATGTTTATAGCAGCACTCTCAACAATAGCCAAATTATGGAAAGAGCCTAAATGTCCATCAACTGATGAATGGATAAAGAAATTGTGGTTTATATACACAATGGAGTACTACAGGGCAATGAGAAAGAATGAAATATGGCCCTTTGTAGCAACGTGGATGGAACTGGAGAGTGTGATGCTAAGTGAAATAAGCCATACAGAGAAAGACAGATACCCTATGTTTTCACTCATATGTGGATCCTGAGAAACTTAACAGAAACCCATGGGGGAGGGGAAGGAAAAAAAAAAAAAAGAGGTTAGAGTGGGAGAGAGCCAAAGCATAAGAGACTGTTAAAAACTGAGAACAAACTGAGGGTTGATGGGGGGTGGGAGGGAGGGGAGGGTGGGTGATGGGTATTGAGGAGGGCACCTTTTGGGATGAGCACTGGGTGTTGTATGGAAACCATTTTGACAATAAATTTCATATATTGAAAAAAAATTTTTTTTAAATAAAAGCACTTTTAACACAAAACAAAAAGAAAAAAAAAGGTGTTGGGGGAAACAAAACCCCATCCTTCCATATTCTTCCCCAGCGAAATTTCCATCAAGTGTAAGATCATCCATACTGTGTGCAGAGAGTCCAGGACAATGCTCTGATCCACAAATGAGGCCACCTCTCCCACATCCAGAGGTGTTTTCCTAAGGCAATTCCAGCTCACACAGGGCCCAATGTAAAAAACCTGTTCCTTGCTTCTCTATTTCGGACACAGCTATGATCTGAATGTTTATGTCCCTCCAGGATTCATATGCCAAAACCCTAACTAACAAACATAATGGTATTAGCGAGTGAGACCTTTGGCAGGTGATTAGGTCACAAGAGTGGAGCTCTCATAAATGGGATTAGTGCACCACCTCTAAGATCCCACAAAGCTCCCTCTTCCCTTTCTGCCATGTGAGGATATAATACGAGGTCTGCAACCCAAAAAAGAGCTCTCACCAGACCGTACCAGTGCCCTATTATAAGATTTCTAGCCTCCAGAACAATGAGAAATAAATTTCTGTTGTTTATAAACTACCTAGTCTGTGTTATTTTGTCATAGCACCCCAAAGGCAGGCACTAAAATCTCCTTGTGCTTGGTGCACTTACCACATCCTGCTCAATACAATTAGTTACATCACTCAGCTTAACATCTGAGGCATGGAAATTAACATTTTCTGAGTGGAGTCCAGTGGCCTTCTTATGAAAGGAGTTATGGATGTGCCACTCACATATTTGGAAAAGACTATGTCTCCACTCCTGGATTTTTATTAGTACCTCACCTTTCCCTGGGTCACTCTCCCAACTCCTACTCTCAACCATCAAGGACAAAGACACACACCCCTCCCCACCCTCATAATATACTTCCACTCACTCATTCAGCTACACCCCCCAGCCTCTGTGTTGTACCTCAAAGACCCAAACAAGCTCCTTCCTTCCTGAAGACTTTTGCAGTCACTTGTTCCCTCCACCCAGAATTCCCTGTTCTCCAACTGCTTCATGTCCCACTTCTTCCTCTGTTAAAATTTCTGCCCAGCTGTCACTTTCTCAAATAGGCTTTCCCCATACCTTATCTCCCCTATCTGCCCCCATTTCCCTATCTTGCCTTTGTTTTGTTTATCACACTTTGACTAGGGAAAGCTGAAATCTAATGTGTGTATGTATATAAATATACATGTGTATTTGTATACATGTATGTTAATTGTCCATAAAACCCCACTACAATGAAAGCTTCCTGAGACCAACATCACACTGTCTCTTTTGCTTACTCCTGTTTCCTCAAAATCTAGAGAAGTGCTTGGCATATGTAGGATATTCAGCTAAATAAATGAAAGAATAAAGTTTTATATGATTCGATGAAAGGATTCAGTTCAGCCTTTTCTACCTCCAAATAAGAGCTAGCATTCCTATTATTTGCTATAAAATAACCCATCACTCACTTATTGGTTTGTGGTGCTGACTTTATCATAAGCCAAGTTCTCATATTTACGGTACTAGATTTTGAAAAAGCAGGTTGAAATTATCACCAGAAATATAAATAATATGAATAAAAAAATAAAATCATGTACCTTAAGAATTATATGGGACTTTCTGGTGCATGAATTTTTTAAAGCTCCCTATGTGATTCTGACGTGTTCTCTCACCTCTGCCCCACACAAAAAACTATTGCTCTAGCTATTAAGCACCTCATGTGGGCTCAGCCTGGAAGATAAAGAAATGGTGTAAGGCATAAACTTTGCCCTTGAATCACTTACTGTCTCAGTGGGGAGACAAACATGAACTGAAAACCATCAGAATATTAAGTACTAAATTTTCTGGGAAATTATACACATGGAAGAACATTAAGATAAATGCTGTTGGAGACAATGAGAAACAAAAAATAACTTGGTCATGTGTAAAGGATTCATTGTGACTATTAGAACTGATTTTATAAAGGACAATAAATAAAATGGAATTCTGCCCTGTTCTTTTGGGAAGAAAGTTTAAGCTGGCAATTCCTCCACTTACCATCCAGTTTGTTTTCCAGTTAAGTATCTGCAAGTGAAAAATGAACTATCTTGATAAAATAAGCAAAATTTGTAAAAAGAGCTTCCAATTATAGTCACGTACTTAAAATTAAATGGCAATGACACAACTGTCTGAATTGAAGTGCATGTAGATCTGTTACTTAATCCATCCCATATGTGTATGCACATGTATGTATGTGCACATGCCTATATATTTATCGTTTTAAAATATATTCATAATAGAGTATCAGACTGCCCACTCTTCATGCTGGCCATGGGAACTCTGTCTCCGAAAGAAGCTCTGAGTAGTCTAATGGTTCTTTTCCAGATGCTGTAGATCATTCTATTTTAAAAACATGCAGCATTTCTGGCAGTAGAGACTTTCAAAACACTTGGCACTATATTTGTGCACAACGCACCCCCTCGGCAAATATATCAGATCCTTGAATTTGTGTGTGTGTATATATATTACCTACTTTAAGCCCATACTGGACGAAGGCAGGGACAAATGTATATTAATTTCTAGCATCTCCTAAGTAGTTCTCAGTATGTGGGCTCCCGAGCAGCAGCAGCAGTGTCACCTGAGGACCTGTTAAAATTGCCAGATCTCAAACTCCACCTCAGAAATACTAAATTAGAGAAGCTGTGAAGGGAGAGGATCCTAGGTTCACCTTGTCTCACAAAAACATTGAGATAACACCCACATCTGTGCAAATAACCAAGAAAATGACAGGTAGACTGGTAGAATATACTCTCCACACCTAAAATGTAAAGAGGTCACATCAAAGAGGGTAGGAAGTGCAGAGACTGGATGGGGAGCCAAAGTGACCCATAGGACTGTCCCCAAGATGGAGGGATGCTGTAGGCATCAAGAGGGAAGAGAAGCAAAGCAAACCCCATACCTGGCACCCTAGGCACATGGGACCCTCACTGGGAACATGAATCCCCATAACACTTGGCTTTGAAAAACAAAGGGGCTTAACTTCTCAAGTTCTTACCATCAGTGGTATTTATACATGGAAATTTAAATATCATCAACCACAGTTCTGGGAGAGGCAGAAGGCAACAGGAAATGGAGTCAGCGTAACAAACAGCCCTGCTCATATATACCATGGAAGCACTAGCTTGAAAAACTTCTAGGGTATACAAGAGGGAGATTTGTTTAATAATCTCAGAGCCTATGCTGAAGGGGCAAAGATCTTTGGATGACTATTCCAAGAATGAAAGAGCTGGTGGATGCCATTTCCCACCCCACCCTCCCCCTGTCCAGCCTAGATACACTGATACCTACAAGAACCAGTGCAGCTGCCAACAATGGCTACAGGTCCCTTTCCACAGCGGACCTGCTCATACCTTGCAAACACAGATGCCCTGACCTCACATCCTCCTGTAAACCCACCCCTCCTGTCTGGACTCAACAAAATCCGTACCATGAGCATGGCAGTGTGCAAGTAGCCCCAATGCAAGTCAGCACCACTCCAGAGTTACTCCTGCCCCAGGGAGAGAGGAAGATAACCACACCTACCAGTTCCACTTCAACACCAGCAGTGAGCTGTGGGCAGACATCTGATCTTACTATGCCCCTTCCCACCAACAAAAACTTCTCAGGAGACAACACAGGGAGAGGGCCCTGCAGTTCCATGTGGTGCAGCTTTGGCAAATGTCAGGTCTAACGCAACCCAAGACCAAGGCAGCCCCAGACTGGCTCAGTAAAAACACAGGGACCAAACCCTGCCCATAACAGGCAAAAGAGCCATTGTAGATGACTGAACGTAAGGCAAAGGTGGCTCAGCACAACAGTAGGGCACATGCAACACATATAAGAGACACACCTGAAGGGCCAAGTTCTGGTGAACAGGGGACGGTGTACACAGAGCACTAAAGACTCTTCTTCATAAGGTCATTACCTCAAGAGCAGGAGATGTAGCTGACTTTCCTAACACATAAAAACAGTCACAGAGAGGGTTACCTGGGTGGCACAGTTGGTTGAACATCTGACTTCATCTCAGGTCAAGATCTCATGGTTCACGGGGCGCCTGGGTGGCTCAGTCAGTTGAGCAGCCGACTTCGGCTCAGGTCATGATCTCGAGGTCTGTGAGTTCGAGCCCCGTGTCGGGCTCTGTGCTGACAGCTCAGAGCCTGGAGCCTGTTTCGGATTCTGTGTCTCCCTCTCTCTAACCCTCCCCCATTCATGCTCTGTCTCTCTCTGTCTCAAAAATAAATAAACATTAAAAAAAAAATTAAAAAAAAAAAAGATCTCATGGTTCACAAGTCTGAGCCCCACCTTGGGCTCTGAACTGACATCTCAGAGCCTAGAGACTGCTTCAAATTCTGATCTCCCTCTCTCTCTGCTGTTCCCCACTCACGCTCGTGCTCTCTCTCTCAAAAATAAATAAATATTTTTTAAAAAGGCACAGAGAATTAGACAAAATGAAAAGACAGAGGAATAAGTCCCAAATGAAAAACCAGGACAAAATTGTAAGAATAAACAAAATGGAAGTAAACAATATGCTTGGTAGAGAATTAAAAGTAATGGTAATAGGGGCGCCTGGGTGGCTTGGTCAGTTAAGCGTCTGACTTCGGCTCAGGTCATGATCTCATGGTCCGTGAGTTTGAGCCCCACGTCGGGCTCTGTGCTGACAGCTCAGAGCCTGGAGCCTGTTTCAGATTCTGTGTCTCCCTCTCTCTCTGCCCCTCCCCTGTTCATACTCTGTCTCTCTCTGTCTCAAAAACAAATAAACGTTAAAAAAAATTAAAAAAAAAGTAATAGTAATAAAGATACTCAGTGGATTCAAGAAAAGAGTTGAAGACTTCAGTGAGACCCTCGACAAAGAGACAGAAAACATAAAAAAGAAGCAATCACTGATGAAGAACTCAATAACCAAAATTAAAAATACACTAGAGGGAATACATAGTAGACTAGAGGAAGCAGAGAAACCAGATGACCAACCTGTAGGACAGACTAATGGAAAGAAATCAAGATGAACAGAAGAGAGAAAAAAATGATATAAAATTGGAATAGACTCAGCAACACCATCAAGTGTACTAACATTTCACTTTACAGGGATCACAGAGAAGAGGCAGAAAAGGAGCCAGAAATTTGAAGAAATAATGGCTAAAAACTTTCTGAATCCAGCTGAGGAAAGAAAAACCCAGATCTAAGAGGCACAGAGATTCCCCCAACAAAATCAACCCAAGGAGGTCTACACCAAGACACATACTAATTAAAATGGCAAAAAGTAGTGATAAAGAGAGAACTTTAAAACCAGCAAGAGAAAAGTTACATACAAGGGAAACTCCATAAGGCTATTGGCTCATTTTTCAGCAGAAACTTTGCAGGCAAGAAGGGAGTGGCATGATATATTCAAAGTGCTGAGAAGAAAAAACCTGAAACCAAGAGTATTCTTTCTATCCAGCAAGGCTATCATTCAGAATAGAAGGAGAGATAAAGAGTTTCCCAGACAAAAGTTAAAGCAATTCATCACTACTAAACCAGCCCTACAAGAAATGTTAAAGGGGACTCTGCGTGGAAAGGAAATACGAGTAAGAAAAGTAGGAAGCAGAAAAGCAATAAAATTAAGTGTAACTACAAAAATCAGTCAAAGGATCCACAAAATAAAGGGATGCAAATTATGACACCATATACCTAAAATATGGGGTGGGGGGAATGAGAAGTAAAAATCTAGTGCTTTTAGAATGGGTTAAAACTTAAGCAACTGCCAACCTAATATATACTACTATAAGCAGATGTTACATATGAACTTAATGGTAACCACAAATCAAAAACTGGTAAAGGATGTGCAAAAACTAAAGACAAAGTAATCTAAGTAAATCCCTAAACAAAGTCAGCAAACCATGAGAGAAGAGAGCAGGGGAAGAAAAGAACAAAGAAGAACTGCAAAACAACCATAAAACAAGTAATAAAAATGGCAATAACTACATATCAATAATTACTTTTAATGTAAATGGACTAAACACTAATCAAAAGACAAAGGGTAACAGAATGGATAAAAAAGCAAGACTCATCTATATACTGCCTACAAGTGCCTACAAGTGCCTATATGCTTTAGGTCTTTTCACACCTAAAGACACCTACAGATTGAAAGTGAAGGGATGAATGGATAAAGAAGATGTGTTAAATATACATAATGGATTATAACTCAGCCATAAAAATAAAATCTTGCCATTTGCAGTGTTATGGATGGAGCTAGAGAGTATGATGTTAAGCAAAATAAGTCTGTCAGAGAAAGATAAATACCATGATTTCACTCATGTGGAATTTAAAAAACAAAACAACTGCACATGGCGGGGTGGGAAGAAGGGCAAACCAACAAACAGATTCCTAACTATAAAGAACAAATTGATGGTTACTGAACGGGTGGGAGGGGAAGTTAAATAAGTGATGAGTATTAAGGAGGACACTTGTGATGAGCACCGGGTGTTGTATGTAAGTGATAATTTCTAAATTCTACACCTGAAACTAATATTGCACTGTGTGTTAACTAGATGGAATATAAATAAAACCTTTGGAGGGAAAAAGAGAAAGTGAAGCGATGGAAAAGCATTTATCATGCAAATAGAAATTAAAAGAAGGCCAGGGTAGCAATACTTTTATCAGACAAAATAGATGCTAAAACAAAGACTGTAACAAGAGACAAAGAAGGACACCACATAATCATAAAGATAACAATCCAACAAGAAGATATAACAATTGTTAATATTTATGCAACCAGCAGAGGAGTACCCAAGTACATAAAGTAGCTAATAATAAACATAAAGGAAATAATCAATAGTGATACAATAATAGTAAGGAACTTTAATACCCCACTTACATCAATGGAGAGATCATCCAAACAGAAAATCAATAAGGAAACAATGGCTTTGAATGACACATTGGACCAGAAGATCTAACAGATATATTCAAAACATTCAATGACAAAATAGCAGAATACCCATTCTTTTCAAAGGTACATGAAACATGCTCCAGAATAGATCACATGTTAGGCCACAAAAAGTGTCTCCACTAATTAAAAAAGACTAAAGTTATACCATGCATCTTTTCCAACCACACTGCTATGAAACTAGAAATCAACCACAAGAAATAATCTGGAAAGAGCACAAATACATGGGGGTTAAATAAGATGCTACTAAACAATGAATGGGTCAGCCAAGAAATCAAAAAGGAAATCAAAAAGTACATGGAAACAAATGAAAATAACACAATGGTCCAAAATCCTTATGATGTAGCAAAAGTTGTTCTAAGAGGGAAGTTTATAGCCATATAGGCCTCACTCATGAATCAAGAAAAATTTCTAACAACCTACCCTTACGCCTAAAGGAGCTAGAAAAAGACAAAACTTAAAACCAGTAAAAGGAGGGAAATAATAAAGATTAGAGCAGAAATAAAATAGAAACTAAGAAAACAACAAATCAATGAAACCAGGAGCTGGTTCTTTGAAAAGATCAACAAAACTGATAAATCTTTAGCCAGATTTGTGGGGAAAAGGAGGGGAGGGGAGACTCAAAGAAAATCAGAAATGAAATAGGAGAAGTAAAAACTAACACTAGATAAATACAAAGAATTATATAAGAATATTATGAAAAATTATATGTCAGTACATCGGAAAACACAGAAGAAATGGATACATTCCTAGAAACATAACCTCCCAAAACTGAATCAGGATAGAAATAGAAAATGTGAACAGAACAATTACCAGTAATCAAATTTATTCAGTAATAAAAATCTCCCAATAAATAAAAGTCCAGGACCAGAAGGCTTCATAGGGGGATTTCTACTAAACATTTAAAGAAGAGTTGATATCTATTTTTCTCAAACTATTGCAAAAAATAGAAGAGGAAGAAAAGCTTCCAAATTTATTCTATGAAGCCAGGATTACCCTGATACTGAAACCAGATAAAGACACTACAAAAAAAGAGAACTACAGGACAGTATCTCTGATGAACATACATGCAAAAATCTTCAACAAAATATTAGTAAATTGAACCCAACAATATATTCGAAGAATCATTCACCATGATCAAGTGGGATCTATTCCTGGGATGCAAGGGTGGTTCAATATTCACAAATCGATCAATGTGATGTATCACATTGACAAGAAAAATAATAAAAACCATACGATCATTTCAATAGATGAAAGATAAAGTACAACATTCATTCATGATAAAAACCCTCAACAAAATAGGTTTGAAGGAAACATACCTCAGTGTAATAAAAGCCATATATGAAAAACCCACAGCTAATGTCATAGTAAATGGTGAAAAACACAGCATTTCCCCTAAGATCAGGAACAAGAACAAGGATGTCCATTATCACCACTTTTATTCAACACAGTACTGGAAGTCCAGCCACAGCAATCATACAGAAATTAATTAATTAATTAATTAATGGCATTCAAATTGATAGGAAGCAGTAAAACTCGCTATTTTCAGGTGACAGGATATGATACGTAAAAAACCTAGAGACTCCACCAAAATACTATCAGGATTGGTAAATGAATTCAGTAAGGTCACAGGATACAAAACCAATATACATAAATCTATTGCTTTCTATACACTAATAATGAAGTAGCAGAAAACGAAATTAAGAAAACAATCTCATTTACAATTGCACCAAGAACAATAAAATACCTAGGAATAAACTTAACTAAGGAGGTGAGAGACCTTACTTTGAGAATTATGGAACATTGATGAAAGAAATTAAAGAAATGAAAGGTAATTCATACTCATAGTTTGGGAGAACAAATAGTGCTAAAATGTCTATGCTACCCAAAGCAATATACACATTTAATGCAATCTCTATCAAAATACCAACAGCATTTTTCATAGAACTAAAACAAACAATCCTAAAGTTTGTATGGAACCATAAAAGACTCTGAATAGCCAAAGAAATCTTGAAAAAGAAAAACAAAACTGAAGACATCAAATCCTACATTTCAAGATATACTACAAAGCCGCAGTAATAAAAAACAGCAGGAACTGGCACAAAAATAGATACATAGATCAATGGAACAGAATAGAGAACCCAGAAAGAAACCCATGATGATATGATCAATTAATCTTTGACAAAGGAAGAATATGCAATGGGTCTCTTCAACAAATGGTGCTGGTAAAACCAGACAGCTACATACAGAAGAATGAAACTGGACCACTTTCTTACAACAATATACAAAAATAAACTCAAAATGGATTAAGGACCTAAATGTGAAACCTAAAACCATAAAAATCCCAAAAGAGACCACAGTAATTTCTCTGACATCAGCTGTAGCAACATTTTTCTAGATGTGTTTCTTGAGGCAAAAGAAAGAAAAGCAAAAATAAACTATTGAGACAACATCAAAATAAAAATCTTTTACACAGATAGGGAAACAATCACCAAATCTAAAAGACAACCTAGCAAATGGGAGAAAATATTTGGAAATGACATCCTGATAAAGGGTTAGCACCCAAAATGTATAAAGAACATGTATAACTCAACACATAAAAAACCAAATAGTTCAATTAAAAAATGGGCAGAAGACATGAATAGATATTTCTCCAAAGAAGACATACAGGTGGCCAACAGACATGTGATAAGATGCTCAACATCACTCACCATCAGGGAAATGCAGATGAAAACCACAAAAAGATATCACTTCACACCTGTCAGAATGGCTAACATTAAAAATTCGGGAAATAACATCGGAAAGGATGTGGAGAAAAAGGAACCTTCGTACACTGTTGGTGGGAATACACAACTGACGCAGCCACTGTGGCAAACGGTGTGGTGGTTCCTCAAAAAATTAAAAATGGAATTACCATATTATCCAGTAACTCCACTACTGGGTATTTACCCAAAGAATATTCCAACACTAATTCAAAAAGATATACACACCCTTACATTTATTGGAGCATTATTTTAAAAAGCCAAATTATGAGTTCAGCCAGTGTCCATTGAGAGATGGATGGATAAACAAGTAGTGTGTGTGTGTGTGTGTGTGTACAGTAGTATGTACTAGTATATATATAGTGTGTGTGTATATATATATATATAGTATAAATATATAAAATGGAATGTTACTCAGCCATAAAAAAGAATAGAATCTTGCCATATGCAACATAATGAATGGGTCTAAAGCGTATAATGCTAAGTGAAATAAATTGGTCAAAGAAAGACAAATACCATATGATTTCACTGATACGCAATTTAAGGAACAAAACAAATGAACACAGAAAAAAGAGATAAACACCAACTCTTAACTATAGAAAACAAATTGGTGGTTACGAGAGGAGAGGTGGGTGAGGTAATGGCTGAAATAGGTGAAGGGGATTAAGAGTACACTTATTGTGATTATCCCTGAGTAATTAGAGACTTGTTGAATCACTATATTGCACACCTTAAACTAACAGAACACTGCATGTTAATATACTGGAATTAAAATTTTTTAAAAAAGAAATACTGAATTAGAAACTCTGGGAACAGGGGTCACAAATCCTTATTTTAATAAGCTTTCCATTGATTCTGATGTATGCTAGAGTATGAGAACCACTGTCTTAACAGATGATAAACTTCCAGTGCTCCTGGAATCATGAGCTATGCCCTGAAAATGAGAGTGGGTAGGGCTTAAAATGTGGATTGTCCTCGGATTAGAAGATCTGAGCATCTTAACACTTCGAAATTTTTTTTAACTTATCATGTGACTTCTAATGATTATATTGCAAACAACTCCCTAGATATCCATCAAGCTATGTTGAAATGTCAAATTTTAACTTAAGCCATTAGTGTGAATTGGGTTGATTTTCATTGACAACACCTTAGACAACACTTCTGGAACTGTAGCAAGGTACCCAAACTTTCCATGGTTAATATTTGGAAAAACTGACAATCTATATCAGCAGTTTTGAATCTTATCAGACCTAACAGCCCTTTTACTATCCTGAGATGAAATTCAAAGACAATATACCCTTCCTGTGCACAATTTTAAAATAATAAAACATTTTATCAGTAATATAAAATAAAAATAAAAATGAAGTAATTTATCATAAAATAACCTGTATTTCAATGAGTGAATTCTTGGGCATGCCTACCAAAGAACACATAAAATAATGAGATGGTTGCCCCATGAATGAAACCTCTACAAATACAAATCTATACAAATGTATTATATTGGTGATCCAGCCAATGATGGGATTTTTCCAAAATAGTGAACAAAAACTTGGCAAAATTCTAAACCCCAAAAATATACTATTATCTCTTAATTTACATAGTGGTTGCATTCCTGGAAAATTCAGTGTATATTAAACTAGTACAAATATAAATTTTGTGTTTATAAATAGAATATAGTTTGCTTCTTGGCTCAAATAATTATGAAAATGTTTTTAACCTGAGTATTTGGTGGGTCATTCAAAAATTATGTAAGACATGGGATCATTCGTTATGCAGGAGAGTACCACATATTGCGGTATATCCAGCATACCTAGTTCATGTCCAGTAAATGTCAGTGATCCCCCCAATAATTATAACCAAAAGTGCCCTCCATACATTTCCAAAACACCCCTAAGGAGGCTGTAATGCAAGCACGGATCTAAACAAAAATCTGAATCTTCATTTGTCGCTTACTCAACAAATTGCATAGTTAATAGGTTTCCAGCATGGTGATTGCTAAGGGATAGGACCACAGATCTTACATCCTATTAGGGGATGTGGAACATATACAATCATCAAGAGGCCATGAGACAGTACATAATTTATTCTATACATAAAAGAGGTATTAAAAGCCACAGAAGCTCATAGAATGAGCACATCACTACTGTGGTTAATCAATTAAGACATCATGGAAAATACACTTGGAACACTGAAGAACGGACAGGATGTAAACAAACTGAAGCATCAAAGGGTATTCTAGAAAGAAGTCATGGTTTGAGAAAAAATACTTTATGCATGTGTGGCAAGATTCAATCAGAATCTCAAACTTCTCAGACAATGATCCTGTTGTTTCTGATTTCCTGTTGAAGGTCCTTGGAAGTCCTATGACCTTCTCTTTTTTTGATACTATTGACAAAGAGGCATTATAAACCTATCTTTCAGATCCCAGTGATGTATACTTCTCAGATTCTGTTTATCCCCCTTCATGTTCCTCTGTTCCAAAAAAGGCCTTATGAAACAATCATATATTTTTGGGTACCTTCAAGTACCCCAAGGATGCAAACCTTGCATCCTAGAAGCCACCTGACCCTTACAAAAAGGGTCACATTTCACATTTCACATTTTCCTTATCATTCCTATTCATTCAAATCTTATACATTCCCTACCCGTTCCTTTGAGCATCCTATGTCTCTACAATGGTACAAAACTCTCCTTTCTCTGAGCCTTCACAGTCCCCTGCTTGCTCTTCACATTCTGTACAGCACACTGGGTTAGCTGTGTGAATGGCTTAACCCCCCATTTCCATAGGACATAGGGAGAGCTCCAAAAGAATAGAGCCCATGTATAATCATGTCTCTCTGGGTTGACACATTTATACTCTCACCTATATGAGTTCCAACAAATAATGCCAGGCCTCTATCATAGACCACAGCAAACTAGCATTAAAGGCTCTGCTTATCACAGGAAGCCAGGTGAACTTTATGTAATCCAATAAAGGAAGGAGGTAAGAGAGTTCCTGAGTCCAGAGGAATTACAGTAACTGCTGATGGTAGCACTGGTTCAAGAACCAAATCTCTGTAAACTCTACCCAGGCATGAAGCTAATCCATCCTTTAGGAAACTTATGTTTAGACATATGACTGTCCACTTTCCTTTAGGCCAAAAGAACTAGCCTGCCACTATCCAGTGTTATTAAGGCAACTTTTCATTTTTTAAAGAATGGAGAGTCAAAGAATGAGGTGATACCAGAAGTGGGGATTTAAGGGCTGATCTGAACACACAGATCTAATAGAACTACTAGGCAATCAGTGCATTCTAGTCCATTCTGTGAAAGAAGAATATACTTCTGGGCAGGATGACCAAAGATATGCAGTGGGCTGAACTCAGAAGCCAATGTTATAAATCTCTTTATTATGAATTTTTAGGATGCCCTCAAATACATTTCTTAAGGACATATAGGTGCTATTGTTGGTGAATTGACCAGACTCCTCCAGCCAAAAGCTCTTCTTACTATATTAAATTGACCATGTTATAAGATGTCAAGAACCATTGGCTTATCCTAGTCATCTTTCTGAATCTGTTTCTGTCCCTACAGAAATGTTTATGAAAATGATTGATGAGAACTGACAAAGCTAATTTCTCAGTGCAACAAAAATCTGGAACTAAACATCCTACAAATCCTCCCAGAAAATGTACACAGAGAGAGCTGTGACCTTAAAATAATTCTTATGGTTTATTTTTATGGTTTTATTATTTAATATTTGAAAATACCTCTTTTTATAAAAGCAATGCATGTTCTTTAATAAATCTGAAAGATAATGACATATATAAAGAAAATATAAATCCTCTGAAATCCTGTACCTCATAGATAATTATCATTAACATTTTATGCTACTTCAATGTATTACTATTGTATACATAAATTGTTGAGTTCCTATATACACTTTAAAATCGAGTCATTCTCTACATAATGTAAAACTGATTTTTCAATTAAACATTATATTGTGGGCACGTTTCCTTGTAATTATTTTGGACAGCTTCACAGAATTTCATTGTATGGATATAACACAATTTATTTAACCAAACCCTATGGGTCAATGTTTAGGTGATTTTTTCACCTTTAGTTACTATAAGAATTGCTACAAATCAAAGATTCTTGCATAAAAATCTCTGCACACTTGTGTAATTTCTTTAGGATTCATTTCTAGACACAGAAACAGAATTGCTAATGAATAGTTATGCACATTTTAAATTTACACATTGCCAAATTGCCCTCCAAAAAAATGTACAATTTTTATTTTCATAACATAAGTCAAGATGCCCATTTGCTTATACTCTTACCAATAGTGGATATTATCAAGGCTTTAAGTCTTTATGAATACAGTTAAGTGAAAAGCTGTATCTAATTGTTATTTTAAATTACATATTTGATTATGGGCTTTTTCTTTCATTTGTTTATTGACTTTTTATACTTTACTAAATTACCTTTATGTGTATTTTTCCCATTTTTTCCCAGGTTGTTCATCTTTTTTTCTATTGCTATGTAAAAATTCCCTACACATTGAAAATGTTATCTTGTATTCCATACTAACTATATATTGTTCCCATCTGAGTTCTACATATAGTAGCTACACAATAAATTTTGTTAACTGAAATAATAGATGTTACAGTTTGTCAAACAGAAATTCTAGACTTTATGAAGTCATATTTGTATTCTTTCTTTTCCTTTATAGTTTCTGGCCATGGTGCCAATCTTTCCACTGAAAGACTAGAAGAAAATTTTCTTCTAATAATACATTAGATTTTTTTTAAAAAAATCATTTTATCTTTAATCCATCTGGGTTTCTTAATGGGTAAAATGTAAGATAGAGATACAACTTAAATTTATTGCTAATTCAATGCATATTTTCCAAAATCATTGCTTGAATAATCAAGATTTTTCTCACTCATTAGAAGTGTTGACTCCATCATATATAAAACACTAACATAAACTTATGAATTTTCTCTTTATCTACCTATTCCTTTGCCAGTGCATTAATACCATTACATGTACATCACAGCTTACTCTGATATCTAGAAGAGAATATTCCCCCAGTGTTGTCCCCCAAATTTCCTGGCCATCATTAATCATTTTTTCTTCCAGATGAAAGCAAAAATCAATCTGTCAATATTTTTTAAGCTTGCAATTTATATTGAATCAGCATTAAATTTATAGACTATTTTGGTAAGAACTGACATCTGTAGTCATCTACTGTAGAGAACACATAAATACAAAATCAACTCCTGCATTACTTTGCATGTCTCAATGTATACTTGATTTTAAGCTAATTACAATAAAATCTAATTATTACTATTAAATTATTATACCCATTTGGCACCAAAAATTGAACATTAATTTTAAAACAAATTAATTCTTCACTGAAATTTGTTTCATGTTATTGGATGACAGTTTGTTAAAACATGACACCTGGTTGAAGACAGGTCTCCTATTAATTAAAATATTTGTTACCCCCATAATGGATAGAATCCCATCCCACTAGAATGCGGTCATGATGGGATCTACACCTTCGGATACAGACTATCATAATATCAGTGATGACAGTTAAGATTATAGAGTTCTTGCAGATTTACAGAAGGCAAAAATTAGAGTAAGATCTGGTTAGTTTATTCAGTTTTTCTAGAAGAATGAGGTTTATGGTAAATTTTGCCAGTATCTAAAGAAAAAAATGTTGGGAGTTTTGGCAGTCTCTAATGTCCAAAGTTAGACCCACCCTGCAGTCCTTTTATTCCCCCTCTGAATAATAAGCATTTGCTCTTGAAGAGCAAACTGGGAGAAAGTCTCTAAAATACAAATTGAAAGCAGATGATTTCTACTCCAGAAAAATCTACCGCATAAAAACGTGTTCCCCATGTAGTTAAAAATCCTGCTGGAAAGACAAATCTAGAGTACTAGAGTTGAGAGGCTTGTGACATCCTTAAAATTCTCCTGAAGTATCCATTAATCTCCCTATTACCTAAGCTTTTTTTTTTTTTTACTTTTTTAATGTTTTTTATTTATTTTTGAGAAACAGCACGAGCAGGGGAGGGGCAGAAAGAGGCAGACACAGAATCCAAAGCAGGCTCCAGACTCCAAGCTGTCAGCACAGAGCCCAACGTGGGACTCAAACCTACAAACTGTGAGGTCATGACCTGAGCCAAACTCAGACGCTCAACCAACTGAGCCACCCAGGCACCCCTAAGTTTTTATCTGCAAAATCTATGGAAAAGCACATGATCAAGTGAAAAGTTTCATGGCACAGCTTTCAAGCTCTACACAGCTTTCAGAAGAGACAAGTAGGGACACAGATTTGCAAACTTCTAGTGGCGAAAATATGACAAATATGGGAGCAGTGGCTTCTGGCTGGGGTAATGGATGATAAAAACAAATATACAGGGTGATGTCAAATCACAGATGGACTTGAATCACTGTCCAAAAAAATGCAGAAATAGTCTCTCAAGCAAAGAAGTGACAGGACTCCATAGAGAGTTCCCTGACATGACAGAAGAGGCAAATGGAATTAAAATATAAATGTTAGGAAACACTATATAATATAGATTCATTTAATTCAATCATTCATTCATTTATTTAATAAATATTTATTGCAAGACAATATATTCAGCAATGGCCAGTCTCTGCACAGAACATTCATGTGGTAGGAAGAGAATCAGGGCAACAGACAGTATACAGGCAAACATAAAGAAAGTATTATGTTAAGTGCTATGAAAAACAAGCAGGATAAACAGAGAATGGTAAGAAGGTGCTATTTTAGGCAAGGTGGCCATGGATGGTTTGTCAAATAAGATGGCATTTGAACAAATCTTATGAAATGAGGAAGTGAGCCACACAAATATCCAGAGGTAAAAGTAATAGTAAAAGAAAAAGCCCCAAGACAGGAGCATACACAGCATCTGGCATGGCTACTGGCAGTATGAAGTGAATAGAACAGTAGGAAATGAGGCTAGGGAAGGAAGTGCCATGGGCCAGTGTATACACATCTGTATAAGTCTTGGTAAGGGTTTGAATTTGTTCTAAACATGATGAGAATACCTGCAAAGGCTCTGATCAAGAGAATAACATGATTTGAATATGCTTCCTAAAAAACTACTCTGGCTGCTGTAGGGAGAATAAGAAAGAGGAAGCAAGAGTGAAAGAAGAGAGGCCAGTTAGAAGTCCAGCCAAGGGAGAAAAAAACTAGCTTAGTGGAAGTGAAAAGAAGTGGGATTTGCATCTTTGTTCATTGCTAGAGAGTATGTTTCCAAGACTTGGTCTGAGCAACTGGATAAATGGCAAAATCTTTCACGCCATCCCCCCTCTATGGCTCTTCAAATCCTCTAATCTGACACCGTCTTCCACTCATTCTTAACTCTCTTTCACCAAACCCTCTGGAACTCATGGTCCATCATCAACAAAATCCCTGATATCCTCAACCCTTTCAGTGACTGTTCCCTATGTCTTGGTTTTTTTGTTGGTTGGTAGGACTGACATGCAAAAAGCTATACATATTTAATGTTTACAACTTCATGAGTTTGCCTATATAGGTCATGGTAATGGTTTCACAGGTACCTTCAAATCCTATACGTTCTTGCTCTATTTTACCCCAGAAAGGCATGCTATTCCCCCACAGTCCACTCACATGATAGCTGTTTACTTTCCCACACCCACCCTTCACACTTCTGAGCCTGGAAGTAATAGATATCCTTCAGGCTCCTCATTGCCACTCCCACTAATTCAAAAAATGAGAAATTCAGAAACTGTGCCACAAGAGGACCCCAGAAAACCTACTTATTGCTTGTAAAATTCTTGTTAAGGATGGGTATCATCTCTACATCTAGGATGATAAGTTTGAAATTGATTCAAAGATCTTAGGAACACAACACCTGGCCTGAGTTTCCACTTTCTCTTGTGAATAGTAATTCATGCACCAGTACAGCTCTCAGAGTATGCACTGCATCCCTAAAGACACAGGGATATAGACTAGAAAGCATAGTCATTCACCCAAGGGGAATGGCTGGCAGAGAAGATATAGATGGTGAGATCCTAATCATGAGATTTGTCTCAGTAGAATTTCTTGGTTGTGGAAGATCAGTTCTGCATGTGTATGTAGGTACAGGCTTTTTTGCAGATCTACACATAAGCAAGGGGTATTTCTCCAAAGGAATAAATCCCTTGGGACCTTTTCACTATGCCACACAGTCAAGAAAATTCTACACTGGGAAAGCAAGGATGTAGAAGATTCTCCTCACACATGGCTTGCCCTCCAGAGAGCTTTGTGGGATATACAGGGTCTGGTCCTATCAGTCCTGGGCATGGCATAAGCTGAAGCTTCCCACCATATTCTCAGCTACTTGCTCTCTTAAATACCTCCTATCACTGATAATACATTTCATGTACTTGATTAATTAAAGGACAGTCCATGCCTTTGAAATATTCTTACAGTAACCTTGACTTAGCCCCGTCACAGCATTCAATTCATGCTGTTTATGTGACTGTCTCACTAAACCATGAATTCTTTGAGGATGTCTGTGTGCTAAGCACCAGGGTCTCTCCCAGAGGTTGTACTGATGCATAAAAAGAAGGCATGATTAGTTGTATGAAAATGCTCAGTAAACGGCACACTGTCAGCGAGCTGCATATTCCCAGTCATTCCAGCCACAGCTTCCTACACTGAGGAGCTGCCCTTTCTGGGTTGTTTCCATGATGTTTTCTTAATTTTTCCCTTTATAAAAGATTATCATTCTCTTTCTCTCAGAATTATGCCACGCTTAATAGTAAGTCAATGGAAAAATTCTCTGAAATGTGAATGACTAAAATAATGATGTTTTTCACCCTTCTGTATCAGTTAGGGATCTGAAGTCTGAAATCTGTAGGATTGGCCAGGTAGAAATTCAGACAGAATTTCTACATTCCAAATCTTTTTTCCTTTTTTTTTTTTTTAAGTTTTTATTTCAACTCGAGTTAGTTAACATAGAGTATAATATTAGTTTCAGGTGTATAATAATTTAGTCTTGAGGCAGAATTTCTTCAAGAAATTTTAGTTTTTGCTTTTAAGGCATTCAACTAATTGAATAAGTCCCACCCACATTGTTGAGGGCAATTTCCTTTACTTAAAGTTGACAGACTAGATGTTAGTTACATCTGCAAAAATACCTGAAGAGCAATATCTAAGTGAATGTCACACCAAACAACTTGGTACCACAGCCCAGCCCAGCTAACATAAATTTAACCATCAAAACCTTCATTCTGGATATGGCACACAAGTTTCACTCTCTTACTGTAATCAAATAGAAAACTAGACAAAATGTATAAAATTTTTGGTTTCAGATTTTAGGTCAGAGCACAAGTTGACAAGCTGATTCTTAAATTTACATCAAAATACAAAGGACCTAGACTTACCCAAAACAATTTTTAGAAAGAACAAAGCTGGGGGCGCCTGGGTGGCTCAGTCGGTTAAGCATCCGACTTCAGCTCAGGTCACGATCTCACGGTCCGTGAGTTCAAGCCCCACGTCGGGCTCTGGGCTGATGGCTCAGAGCCTGGAGCCTGCTTCCGATTCTGTGTCTCCCTCTCTCTCTGCTCCTCCCCCGTTCATGCTCTGTCTCTCTCTGTCTCAAAAATAAAATAAACGTTAAAAAAAAAATTAAAAAAAAAAAAAAGAACAAAGCTGGAAGGCTGTACTACCTTTTATCAAGACTCACCATAAATTTATAAGAATCAAGAGAATGTGGTAGTGACATAAGGATCTACAGGATAGCACATATATGCTCATTTGATTTTTGCCAAAGGTGCCAAGGTAATTCAATCTGAAAAGAGAATCTTTTCAATCATGCTGGAAAAACTGCATATTCATTTGGAACAAATATGAATCTTGTTTCTTACCTCACTGCATACACAACAAACTTGAAATGGATCACAGACCTAAATGTAAAGACTAATACTTTAAAATTAATAAAATAGAGAAGAAAAAATATTCAAAGTATTGGGGTAAGCAATTATTTCTTAGATACAGTATGACTCTGTATGACACTACAATGGTGGATACATGTCATTATACATTTACTGAAACCCATAGAATATACAACACCACAAGTGAACTCTAATGTAAACCACGGATTTTTAAGATTATTATGTGTCCATATAGTTTCATCAATTATAACAAATGTACTACCCTGGTGGGGTATGTTAATAATGGGGAAATCTACACATGTATATACATGTATGGGGCACATAGGAACTCTATGTACTTTCCTCTCAATTTTGCTATGAACTTTAAACTGCTCTAAGAAATAAAGTATATAAAAAAAAAAAAAGATTCCCTAGATAGCATGCCAAAGCTCACAAAAGAAAAAATGATACATTGGATTTCATCAACTGTTTAGTATCTGTTCTTTGAAAGACATCATCAAAAAATGGCAAATTATTGCAATAAATGATATACAGAAAATAGTTTTAAAGACCCTACAATTCAGGAAGAAGACGACAACCCAAAGTTTAAAAATGGGAAAATAGGGGCGCCTGGGTGGCGCAGTCGGTTAAGCGTCTGACTTCAGCCAGGTCACGATCTCGCGGTCCGTGAGTTCGAGCCCCGCGTCAGGCTCTGGGCTGATGGCTCAGAGCCTGGAGCCTGTTTCCGATTCTGTGTCTCCCTCTCTCTCTGCCCCTCCCCCGTTCATGCTCTGTCTCTCTCTGTCCCAAAAATAAATAAAAAATGTTGAAAAAAAAAAATTTAAAAATGGGAAAATAGTACAAGAGACCCTTAACAAAACAAGATATATAAACAGTGAATAATCACATGAAGACTTTCAACATTACTAGTAGTAAGAAAAATACAAACTAAAACCATAGTTAGATACTACTACACACTCACTAGAATGGTAAAAATTAAAAGATAAAACAAATGTTAGCGAGGATGTAGAGCCACTAAAACTCTAATGTATTGCTACTAGGAATTTAAATACTAAAGCCATCTTGCAAAACCGTTTGGCAGCTTCTTAAAAAGTGAAATAACATCTACCCTATGACTCAGAAATTTCACTCCAAGTATTTACTCAAGAGAAATGAAAATAAGTGTCCACATAAAGAATTGTACAAGAATGTTCTTAGTAACTTATAGTAGTCAAAAATTACAAATAATCCAAATGTCCATCAATAAGAGAATGAGTAAACTGTGGTATATTTATGCCATGCATTACTTCTCAATAATTAAATGAAAAATTCCATTGTTATCTGCAGCAACATGGATGCATCTCAGAGACTTTATAATAACCAAAATAACTAGACTCAAATAAGTACACATTTAATTATTTCCTTTACATGAAGATTAAGAGAGATGGACTACTCTATGGTGAGGGATACCAGAACACTTTCCCACCCTTTCTGTGAGAAAAAATTGTTCAGAAAAAGGCATGAGGAAACTTTGAAATGAAGGTAATATCCTAATTAATGTGTGTGTTATAGGCATGTATACATTTGTCAGAACTCAACAAACTGCACCCTTAAGACTGGCATATTTTATGGCACATAAATCATTCCTAAATAAAAAGACAAATACACAGCTTTATAATTAAAACATGTAATCTTTACGTGTGTGTGAATACATATGTGGATTCTGTTTTCTATTCTATAAATGTGGGTATTTGTCCATTTGCATTTATAATTTATAAATTAAAATTTATAATTTTGTTATAACAAAAAAGTGCAAGATTTAATTTCTAAAATAACCTACAAATAATAGCAATAAAGTATATTATATAACTTGACAAGCTAATATTAAAATTTATATTGAGGAACAAAAGGCCAAAAATTGTCATGACAATTATGAAGAAAAAACCAAATAGGGAAATAAGTTCTGACAGATGTGAATACTGACTCTAAATCTATATCAAATAAGACAATGTGATAGTGGCATAGAAATAAGCAAACAAAGCTAAGAAAAATTTAAGGAACTTAGACTCACAAGTATATGGAAATATATATAGGACAGAGGTAACATTAAAATCTACAGATAGATGCCAATAAATTGCATTGGAAACATTGTTCATATAGTAAAACAAAATTAGAGCACCATTTGACTACATATATTTTTATATATTGTTATACAATATATATTATCATATATGCATATACACGGTGAAGGATAAGACTGATATATCTGATTATATCAGATATTTTTTATTGTTTAACAAACTACCCCAAAAATTAATGGTTTATTATGCTCACAAAAACACATAATTTATGCAGAGATCAGTGGGGATGGCTTTTCCCTTTACGTCTGGTGTCCCATGACTATGGATAAAAGACCCATTTTCAATTTTGTTGTGTCTGTGGTGAGAACACAATCGACCCTCTTAGCAAATTTCAAGATTATATCCAGTGTTATTAACTATAGTCACCATGCTGCCATGCTATATATTAGATCTCCAGACTTTAATTCTGCAAAATTCTGCAAAACTAAAATTCTATACCCTTTGATCGATATCTCCCATTTCCCTATGCCCCAACTCATGGAAATCACCATTCTACTAGATTCCACATATAAGTGAGATCATGCAGTACTTCTTTTCCTGTGTCTGGCTTATTTCGTTTAACACAATGTTTCTAGGTCCACCCATGTTGTCACAAATAGCAGGATTTCCTTAAGACTAATATTCCAGTGTGTATGTATGCATGTGAGTGTATATATATTCCATCATGTGTATATTACATATACATCATATATATCACCTTTTCTTTATCCATTCATCCACTGATGGGCACTTAGGTTTTTGCCATAACTTGACTATTGTGAATAATGCCACAATGAACATGGGAATTCAGACATCTCTTTGACACTGCTAGATAAATGAATTACTTCAAACAATTAATACTTCAAACATCACATTGTATAACTCAAATACACCTAACTTTTTACTGTCAATTATGCTTCAGTAAGGCTGCAGGAAACATAAAGGACCCACTTTCAAGATGGCTTACTCACATGACTGGCAAGTTGGTGTTAGCTGTCGATGGGAGCTCAACCAGGGCTGTGGACCAGGGGCCTAGGTTCTTCACCTTTGTGAGCCTCTCTAAAGCCTGCTTGTACTTCTTCACAGAATGATGGCTGGATTCCAAGAGAAAGCATCCCAAGATACCTGACGGAAATGAATGACATTTTTTAAATGTTTACTTATTTTTGAGAGAGAGAGAGAGAGAGAGAGAGAGAGAGAGCACGTGTGAGAGCACACAAGTGGGGGAGGGGCAGAGAGAGGGAGACAGAGAATCTGAAGCAGGTTCGGTGCTGTCAGTGCAGAGCCCAGTGCTGAACTCACCAACCATGAAATCATGACCTGAGCCAAAGTCGGATACTTAACCAACTGAGCCACCCAGGCATCCAGAAACGAATGACATTTTTTGAGACTTGGTTTTCAAAGTCATATAACATCACCTTTGCCAAACCTTACATCAAGGCAGTCACAAAGTCCCTCCCAATTTTAAGTACAAGTGACATTGATTCCATCACTTAACTAAGGGAATAGCAAAGTTCTAGAAGAGCATGTTAGACAAGACACACAATGTGGCTATATCTTTGGAAAATACAAGTGTTGAATCACTGTATTGCACATCTGAAACTAACAATACACTGTATATTAACTTGAATTTAAATAAACTTAAAAAATAAAAAACTTCACAGAATTAAAAGAAGCTACAGATTAGGTGAAAATTTCAACACCTGCTACTGTAAAGTATTTACCCACAACACATAAAGAGCCCATATAAATATTAAAATTCAAAAACAACCAAATAGAAAAAATAGTAAAGGATACAAATAGACTTCCTTCAGAACAGGAAGCCCAAACATCAATAAAAATATGAAAATGTGTTCAACCTCAGTAACAGTAATGTGGGAAATATAAAAATGAGAAACTATTTCAAAAACATCAGATTGGCAAAACTTCTAAACTGAGCCATGATAAGTGTTGTCAATGAAGTGAAGCAATTAGAAATCTCATTAGTATTGGTCAGAGTTTCAGCAACTAACTACTTTGAGTGCCAGGCAACATCTGGTGAAACTGATGACGTAGATGACCTATGATGCAATGTCCACTTCTAGGTTCCTCTACTAGAGAAATACTCACCTACATTCACTGGGAGACAAGTTTACAGAAGAATGTTTATTGTAATATTGTTTGTAGAGTGGTGAAAAATTAAAAATAATGCAAATTCACATTAGTAAAACAATGATAATATAAATTGTGGTGTATTATACAATGGAGTAATACAGCAGTTAAAATACATAAACTAGCTCTACGAAATATCAAAGTACATGTAAAAACATAGCAGCAAAAGCAAGTTGTAGATTGGTGTGTCAATATAATGTCACTTGTATAAAGTTCTAAAACATTAAAAACAATCCTATATATTTTTATGTATATATACTTATGTTGAAAACTGAAACCACAGATGGTCATATTAAACACAAAATTCAGAACAGTAATTACTATCGGAAAAGGGGAAAAAGAAAAATGGGATTAGTTTGTCGCACCAATAGCCTTCAACTTCATGCACAATGTTTTATTTAAAATCAGAAGCAAAGATGGCAATTTTTAATACTGGCTAATGTGTGTTTATAATTAGCTTTATATGTTTAAAATATATTGTAATAAAGTCCTGTGTTTGTGTACCAGAGTTAGATAGAATGAACCTTATAGCTAATATGATTTAACAATTCTTTTCTACATGGGCCAAAACTCGTTTTGCAATTGCAGAAACTTGCATCCTGAAAGAAAACTAGACTTCCTCATAGCTACAGAGTGGATTATTAATACAAATGGAATAAGGACAGTCTCCTGATTCCTAGATAAGCCCTTTTCTTCTACACCGTACTCTTCAGAAGGATTTTAAAGTGTGATCTTGGGTGCATCTGCCTGACCCAGACAGGAGCGACACTGTGACAATCCGCAGAGAGTATGGAAGAGGCCAACTAGATGAACATTCATACTTGGACAGGAGGGTAGATTACAAATGTATGTATAACATTGCCTGAGACCCCACCATTAAAGAATCACTCTTTTGATTTCAGCATTGCCTTCTACAGTGAATTCTATTAGAAGAGGAAAGTATCTACAGGAGATTTGAAACTTTCAATGCTCAGAGTGAGTTGAGAATGGTCCAGAATTGGTGACTTGTAGAAGAAAAGGGATGCAGGGTGTGGAACTCTTGTATAAACATCTGACAGTGTGCTAGAGCCAGATGTTTATTTTCTCTAAGCTTAAACCATTTAGGTACCTCCCTCAAAGCCCAGAGAAAATGGCCAGCCACCCTACAACCCAGGAGACTGATCAGAATATGGACAGTAACCAGCTTACATTTCCACACAAATATTTAGAATTTTCAAGTCTTTTAAATAATTTAAGTAGCCTAATAATCATTAATTTTAATGTATTCTCCACAAATGCTTCCATGAAATGTGATTCTGTTTTCTTCTTTTTTAGCTTAATGAAGCTTTTAGTCTTATTGTGAGCATCATTTATGATGGAAGATAGCCTCCTCTAGTAGAAAAAAATCTCTCTCAAAATATTAGAAGATAAAGGCATACAAACTATTCAGATCACCCTCTGTTTTCCACCCTGGCTGGGATCCTGTGTTTCTGAAAGGCAGTACCAACTCTTACAAACATCTACTATATAATGGTCACATATTTCACAAACACGCTGCTTAACAAAACAGGAGGGGAGGAGATTTTGGCTGCAGTCCCCACTCTGACATAAATCACTAAGTGGCCTCAGAGAAGTCATGGTAGCCTCCCTAAGCCCTTCTCTTTGTCTATCAGATAGGCATCACAGTCCTGACATGTCTACACAGGGCTTTCAAAGTTTACATAAGGACAGGAAAGGGTTTTGAAATATTATTGTCTCTGATTGCAAGTATCTGGGAGATAGCAAAGGCTCTACATTAGTGTATATACATTTCACATGCAACCAGGTCAGTCAAAAAGGAAGATGAGAAAAAAGAGGGGGAGACAGAGAAATTGGAACCTGAAGGCTATTGGGATCTTTCCTCTGTGGCCAAGATACCTTCTGCAACTGTAATTTTTCCTATTTTATTCTCCACTCTTCAGCTCCCTCTACCCCTTTTACATCTGGCTCAAGACAGAGTACCATTGCTTTACAGGCAAAGACTTCTACTGTAAGTGGCCCAATTCTCCCTGCCCCCTTTGTGTATTTCTCATACTGTCTCATTCTCCCAAAAGCTCAAGGATTAAACTGTTGCACTGAACCACATTCTCTTCGCTCGCATTGTACATCACTAACCCAAGGGGAGATTCTTCACATTTAGGTGGAAACTGAACTCAAATACACTTCTTTTATTTTGAAAGCATTAAGAGAATGCTGCAGCAGTTTCATAACTACTCCCCAATCCAGTTATGTTTGAAACTGGATTATACTTTCCTGAATTTTCTTAATTTGTATTTAATATTGATACACTGTACCTTATTCCTATGCCTGCAAAAAACCTGAGACAGATAAAGAAAAACTGAGGCACCATTCATGAGGCTTCTCTGTGAGGACAAAGAACATCATTAACCTTTGCACTACATTCTCTCACTCTCCATAAACAGATCTTCACCTTACTTGTACATGGGCAGTGGCTCTAATCTCCTGCCTGCCCCCCCTCCCAAGCAGCAGTGTGCATTTTTCTACATGAAAAGGTGATTTGAATTTCTGGTCAGATTCTCATGAATACTCTGCAAACTCTTCCTATGGCATTTGACCCTTATATTGAGAAGTCATGCCCTAGGCATATTTTAATCAGTTAAGGTAAATTGACAGATAATCTGATGCTTTACTTCTTGCTAAATTTATAACATCGTTTCTTTGAAATCAGTCTCTTCAGTTTAAAAAAGTCACTGTTCTTGATCTTTTGAATTATCTTTAATACAAAATGCACACTTATCTGCAAGAAATTTCAAGATTGATGTATGGCAAAGATGAGACAGATGCTGCACTTTGTATGACATAATAATTATTTTTATCACACCACCTATATTTCACTAAGGGAATATAAGAAGCAGGAGACAATTACTACTAAACAAAGAGCTTTTCTTGTTTTCTACATGACTGAATCTTCTGAGCTTTCCATTACAGCTTCCAAATAGAAGTAAATGTCTATATGCCTGATTTTACAAGGTATTAGATTCAGGGCTGTCAAAAGGAGCCTCAACCCATGTTTGTTGACCATACACAATGTGCCAGTCACTGTGCTCAGCGGTGGTAAGGTGGTGAAAATGGTAGTTCCTGGGCTCAAGCATCTCTAATCTGGTGGGGGAATACAGTCACATAAACAACTACAATTCTATATAATAAATGCTATTAAAAAGGAAAGCAGGACGCAAATAAGGGACCCTAACTCAGACCGATCACAAGGTCAAAAAACATTAGTAGCTCTTTTGGAGGAACAGGGAAGAGATAAAGGTAACAGAATGAGACAGGAAGCTTTATAGGTTATATGAGTAAGTTAGACTTTGCCTTGAAAGCAATGCAAAGTTACTGCAGAATTTTAAAGCAGATAATGGTCCAAATTTTTTGAAGGATGTTCTTTTTTTTAATGTTTTTTGTTTTATTTTTGAGACAGAAAGAGAGCGAGGGAGGGGAAGAGAGAGAGGGGACACAGAATCCGAAGCAAGCTCCAGGCTCTGGGCTGTCAGCACAGAGCCCAATGTGGGTCTCGAACTCACAAACTGTGAGATAATGACCTGAGCCGAAGTCGTAGACACTTAACTGACAAAGCCACCCAGGTCCCCTGAAGGATGTTCTATCTGTAGTATGGGGATGGAATGAAATAAGGAGTCCAAAGACATAAAAAAGTCAAGAGATAGTGGCAGCCCTCCCTGGGGATTGACAGTAGAGAAAGACATAAAGGAATTGATTTTGAAAAATATTTACAAGTCAAATAAATAAGATGTGGTGCTTTGCTGGATGTAGGAAGGGAGGGAGGGAGAATTTGAAGTGACACAATCATAGAAGTAGGGAAGAATAGGTTTTGAAATGCCTATGCGATATCCTCATGAAGATCCTTAATAAGTCATCAGAGCTGAAGCCCTGGAGAGGCTTTTGAATCTTGTCACTTATAGGTGGTAACTGAAATGAATGATATTGCCACTGGAGAGTGCAGGAGTATGTAGACTGAGAGAACAAGACCTTGAGAAGCATTCACTCTGAGGGGATCCAGTAAGGAAAAGGTACCTGCCAATAAAACTAAAAGGCACTGGCTAGAAGAATAAGAGGAAATAAGGGGCATGTAGTGAAGACGGGCCCCTAAAAACCTCTCACCCATAGCAATATAAAACATATTCAAAAATGAATAAATATAGCCACTCAGATATGAATGGATAGACAGTTGGGTAGCTGAAAAGAAACCTAAGAAGATCCCTGCCAGTGGTGTGCACCATAGGTAACTGAATTTCAGAAAAGCAGAATTCCCAAATATCAGAATTAATTCACTTATAATTCATAAATATTCCTGTATGCCTAATGATTCGCCCATCAGTTCTGTAAAAAAGGGAGATACACTTGGGACCAGAGAGATCTGAGTTAAAATCCTATGCCTATCAGGACAAGGGATGTGATCTTGGGAGATTCAAGTGAACTCAGACTTTCTTCATCTGCAAAATGAAAATAATACCTCCACCTCACAGGATAATTCCAAGGATTACAGATATAAAGAGCTTAGCACTGTGTTTAGTACATAGTAATGCTTATTAGCAAATGCCTGTTGAATCTGAATGAATTATTGTATTGGAATGCCTACCCTCTAAGGTCTTACAATTCTTAGACAAGAGAGGTCACTAACCTACCTAACTGCAGACTTTGCTTCTCTCCAATCTGATCTCTGATTACAGTGATCATCTACCAAAAAAAAAAAAAAAAAAAAAAAAAAAAAAAAAAGGACTGGAGGCTAAGAATAAGGAAACAAGTCCTTCTAAAATGCATTAATACATTCCAGTATTAGATCATCAACTGTTGTGGTTCTAAGTATACAAGCCCAAAGGCAATTGATAGTGAAGCTCACTATGTGAAGAGCCTGCTGCCAGACTCCAGAGAGGGGAGAAAGTCAACAACAAAAAAAAAAAAGATAAAAATCTGACAGCACTAGGAACTTTGTGTCTGGTCGGAAAGACAGTGATAACTACCTAGAAAAGTGCCTTCACATCATCATGTCATATGCAAATTAGTAAAAATAGAGTACTCGAGTTTCTTGGAAAGGAAGCACAGAAGAATGTGAACATTTATTGAATGCCATTTCACTTATTCCCTTCTCTGCAGACTCTTTAGAATCAGGTAGCCCAGAGTTCCAATCTAAGTTTGGCCACTCTCCATGGTCTCGGGCATATTACTTACTATTTCTAAGCTTTGTTTTCCTCAACTATAAAATGAAGGTAAGACTACATTACATAGCTTACATATAATACCACCTACTAAATTCTAAGCATAACAATTAGACATATTATGTACTCCAATTATTTGTCAGTAGTTCATTAACAGAAATAGCAGTTGTATGGATACAGCAGTTGTGCCTTTTTGATCGGATTCATCTTGCCCTCAACCCCCGTCCATGTTCTCCATCTCCTACGGCACTCCTCACAGCAAAACCCACATGGCTCCTATCAGGCCAACTGGCTGTGTCCTACACTAGAGGCAGAGACCTTTTCTTCTCTGAAAGAGAATCGTCAAAGTCCAATGCTACTAGAAGTAGCACCAGCACAGCAGACAACCTCAATTCTGTCACCTGGGAATCCAGTACCTTATACACGTCACTAAACTGTGAGTTTGTTGCCACATGTACACAGAAGGAACAACACACTTGTGGTGACAGGAATGTTTTGATGATTACATGACAGTATTTATGTAAAGGTGGCTTGAAAATTGCAAAGTATTATACAAATGAGGAAATCGTTATTAGTATTACCCAGGTGCAGATTGGTTGCTCTTTTTAGTTTTTATCCACTATCTCTATTGGAAAACCCAACAAATCACACCAATACTTAAAGCACAAAAGATGTCTTCTTTGAGCACTTAGTACAGACAAGGGTTACCAAATTTTCCTATGTATCACTTACAGTTTAAAGTGCTTTTTACCTTTTGTTTTACCTTGTTTTTTAACTTTTTATTTTGAAATAACAGAAACACAAGAAGTTGCAAAAATCATACAGAGAGGAGGTCCCCCTACCAACCACCCAGCTCTCCATAGGGCTAACATCTTATATAACTACAGTACATTATTAAAACCAGGAAATGGAGATTAAAGTTTAAAAAAAGATTATAAAACAATAAGAAGAAAACATCTTAGATTGGATAAAATCAAAATCCTGGAAATCATGAAAGAAAAAAATCAAGAAATTTAACTATACATATTTTTAAATTCAACTTGGAAAAAATAAAATAGGACAAATATCAAACTGAAACATATACAATGAAGTCTAATTTCTATAAAATACAAAAGAAGATTTCCTCCAAAGTCTACTTATAAAATAACCAAACCTCCAACAGAAAAATGGGCAACTGGGACTTGTGCAAGGTGGCAGCATTGGAAGATCTTAAATTCACTTCCTCCCACAGATGCACCAAATCTACAGCTACATATGAATCATTTTCCCCTGAGGAAGATCTGAAAACTACATGAACTGCTTCTCTACCACAAAGGATAAAAATATCACATTGACATGCACAAGAGTGGCAGAGATACAGTCTCAGCAAAAACCTCACACCCAGAAGTGTGACCTACAGTAGGAAAAGATCTCACCAGTGCCACATTCCCTTGGAGGAGCAAAGGGTTGGTTCCTCACATAAGGGATCTACATTAGAGATACAAGCCTCCAAAATAGTCTGATTTTTAGAAAACCAAAAGGGCTTATGTACAAGAAACCCAAAGTGCCACATGAAACTAAGATTCCCCTTTTATAAGGCTTAACTATGGTTTTGTTCACCCTAAGACCCAGCAAAAAAACAAAACAAAACAACAACAAAAAAAAAACACAGCAATTTGAAAAGTTCCTAGGCTATATATGGAGATTCATTTGCTAATATAAAAGCATCTGCTGGAGGGAAAGGGGCAGGTGAACCTCTCCCCAGAGACAGAGGCAATGGCAGATGCCATTTTTCCACTCCCCACCTATCCTGCTAGCACAGGTAGGCATGTTCAGATGCAGCACCCTCCTGTCACCTTATTAAGACAGCTAAGGCCAAGCAGAGGCCCAACTATCCCACTGCCTTTCTGAAGCAGGCAAACATGCCCCACCCCCTACTTTCACCAGCTGCCTAGCTACAACCAGCAGGCATAATACACATAGAAGACACCTCTTGATTGCCTGGCTCTGGTGGCCATGGGGGGTGAAGTTCCTGAACTCCATGTGAATGTAACAACCAATGACAGTTCTTGGCAGGCCACTATCCCAGGGTACTGTGAATACAGCATACTGAAACACAAATCCAGTCTTTCTATGAAAGATAATTATTTACTTAACCTAAAGCTTTAGCCTGAGGGACAGGCTCGGGTTTGTCCCACATCTAAAGGCTAAAGGAGGTACTCCTAGGAAACATAAGCAGAGACACCATCCTTGCATACCCCCTTGGCCTCACCACAGTTTGATTACATCTCCCAAAAAGGAGCTCATATACTTATCTGCAGCCCCAATTTTTGCAACTATTGCCCAGCGGATACCTCCAAATCTCCTGGTCTGGAAACCAACAGAGATTATTATTGCACAGAACTGTATACATTTTCATACTCTTAAAGCTGCTACTTGGAGGACTGGCTTCCAATCAGCCTGAAACTAAGTACCAAATGAAATCCCTCCCCTTGGATCACTGACAGGTCTTGGCACACCCTCAACAACAGGGACATATTAAAAATAAATCAGTCAATTTAGATAATCACAAAAGTTAAAGAGACATCCAAAAGCTAGGGCAAACTTGAGTAAGAAAAGTCATCACCTACACAAGGCCACTCCACTCCTTCAAGACTACGAGAGGTAATATACAGAAATAAACACACAGAGTCAAGTACAATGAGAGACAGAGAAATACATTCTAAATTAACAAAACAAAACCTCAGAAAAAGACCTTAGTTGTTCTAAGTAATCTAGGTGATAAAGAATTCCAAGTAGTGGTCACAGAGATGCTCACTGAACTCAGAAGAATAGATGAACACAATGAGAATTTCCATAATGGGATATAAAATATAAGAAAAGTACCAAACAGAAGGCACAGAGCTGGCATAGTAACTGAGCTAAAAAAATATATTTAAGGTGTTCAACAATAGATTGGATGAAGCAGAAGAACAGATGAGTGAATTGTAAGACAAAGCAATGGAACTCACCCAGATAGAGCAGCAAAAAGAAAAAAAAATTAAGATGAGCACTGAGAAATGTATAGAACTGTTGAATCATTATATTATACACTTGATACTAATATAACATGGTATGTTAATTATACTTAAAAATATTTAATTTTTAAAAAATGGTAACTTAAGAGACCTTTGGGACAACATTAAGTGGAATGACATTCACATTATAGAGATTCCAGAAGGAGAAGAGAGATAGAAAGGGGCAGTTTTAAAGAAAACTTTAAAAAAATAATGACTGAAAAATTCCTATTCGGGAAGGAAACTGATATTCAGGTCCAGGAATCCCCAAGAGTTCCAAAGAAGATGAACCTAAATAAATCCACATTATAATTCAAATGTCAAAAATTAAAGAGAGAAACTTAAAGGCAGCAGAGAAAACCAAATTTTACATACAAAGGAAACCCCAATAAGGCTATCAGCAAATTTCTCAGCAGAAACTGCAGGTCAGAAGGGAGTGGCATGACATATTCAAAGTGCTGTAAAGGATAAAACTACCAACCAAGAGTACTCTACCAAACAAAATTTTCATTCAGAACTGAAAGAGGAATAAAGCGTTTTCCAAACAAAAGCTAAAAGAGTTCATCACTAATAAACTAGACTTACAAGAAATATTAAAAGGACTTCTTTAAGCTGAAAAAAAAATGGCACTAATTAATAAGAAAACAGAGAAAAGTAAAAATCGCACTGGAAAAGTATATAGTAAAGGTAGTAGATTACAAAGGTTAAAAGACAAAAGTAGTAAATTTAACTAAAATTATAAAACCTTGTTAAGGAATCCAAAAATAAAAAGATGTAAAATGTGACATCAGGGGTGCCTGGGTGGCTCAGTCAGTTAAGCGTCCAACTTCGGCTCAGGTCATGATCTCACGGTTCATGAGTTCGAGCCCCACATCAGGCTCTGTGCTGACAGCTCAGAGCCTGGAACCTGTTTCAGATTCTGTGTCTCCCTCTCTCTCTCTGACCCTCCCCCATTCATGCTCTGTCTCTCTCTGTCTCAAAAGTAAAAAAAAAAAAAAAAAAATTTAAAAAAAAGTGACATCAAAAACATAAGACATGGGGGCCGCTGGGTGGCTCAGTCAGTTAAGCATCCAACTCTTGGTTTCAGCTCAGGTCACAGTCTCATGGTACATGAGTTCTAGCCCCACATTGAACTCTACACTGACATCACAGAACCTGCTTGGGATTATCTCCCTCTCTCTCTCTGCCCCTTCCCCATTCTCTTTCTCTCTCTCTCTTCCTCTCCCTCTCTCAAAATAAATAAATAAATAAATAAATAAATAAATAAATAAATAAATGCTAAAAAAAAAAAAAAAACATAAGACATAGAGGAATATAAAAATGTAGTTTTGGAATCTGCTGAAATTTAAATTGCTATCTCCTTAACATAGACTGTTAAATACACAGGATGATAATATGTGAACCTTATGGTAACCATAAAGCAAAAACTTACAGTAAATACACAAAAGCAAATAAAGAATTCTAAATATAACACTAAAAGTCATTAAACCACAAGGTAGGAAAGAAAAAGGAAGGATCAAAAAAGGAACTACAAAACAACCAGTAAACAATTAACACAATGGCAATAAGCACATCCTATCAATGATTACTTTAAATGTAATAGGGTTAAATTCTCCAATCAAAACACACAGACTGGTTGAATGGACCAAAAAAAAAAAAAAAAAAGACGTATCTATATACTGCCTACAAAAGATTCACTTCAGAAGTAAGAACACATACAGAGTGAAAGTGAAGGAATGGAAAAAGATATTCCCTGCAAGTGGAAACAAAAAGGAAACCGATGTGCCTACTCACATCAGACAAAACAGACTTTAAATGAAGACTATAATAAAAGACAAAGAAGGAAGTATGTAATAAAGGGGTCATTCCACCAAGAAGATAAAACATTTATAAATCTACATGTACCCAACATAGGAGGGCTAAAATATATAAAGCAAAAAATATTAAAAACCTGAAAGGAGTTGACAGCAATACAATAGTAGTAGGGGGCTTTAACACCCCATTTATATCAATGGATAGACTATAAAAACATAAAATCAATTAAAAATTTCAGCCTTACATCCATTTTGAATTTATTTTTGTGTATGGCACTGGGTGAGCACTGGGTGTTTTATGTAAGTGATGAATCACTAAATTCTACTCCTGAAACCAATAGTATTCTATATATTAACCAACTAGAATTTAAACAAAAATTTGAAACAAACAAGACCAGACGGACAAATTAGACCAGATGGACTTAATAGATATATACAGAACATTCCAACCAAAGTCAGAAAAACACATTCTTCTCAAGTGTTCACAAAACACTTTCCAGGCCAGATCACAAGTTAAGCTGCAAAAGAAGTCTCAATAAATTCAACAATACTGAAATCTTAATCATCCCTTCAAACCACACTGCTATAAAACTAGAAACCAATTACAAGCAGAAAACTAGAAAAACTACAAATAGGAGATTAAACAGTATGTTACTGAACAAGTACTGGATCATATAATAAATCAAAGAAAAAATAAAATATCTAGAGACAAATGAAAACAGAAATATGACATACTAAAATATAAGAGATGCAGCAAAAGTGACTCTAAGATAGAAGGTTCATAGACATACAGGCCTGCTTCAAGAAACAAAAGAAATCCCAAACAATTTAATTTTACACCTAGAGGAACTAGAAAAAATTGAAAACTCAGTAAAAGGAAGGGAATAATAAAAATCAGAGCAAAAATAAATGACATAGAAACTAAAAAGACAATAGAACAGAGCAACGGAACTAAAAACTGGTTCTTTGAAAATATAAACAAATTGATATTTAACCTAAACTCACCAAGAAAAACAGGGAGGGCTAAAATAGAAAGATAAGAAATGAAAGAAGAAATGTTACAATAAGTACTACAGAATACAGAGAACTGTAAGATACTACCATGAACAATTACACACCAACAAATTGTACAACCTAGAAGTGTGTAAGAACTTACATTCTTCCAAGACTTATTCATGAAAAAAAACAAAATCTGAATGGACAGATTACTAGTAAAGAGACTGAATCAGTAATCAAAAATCTCCCAACAAATCTCCAGGACGAGATGGCTTTACTGATGAATTCTACCAAACAATCAAACATTTAATACTTATCCTTCTCAAACTCTTTAAAAAAACTAAAGAGGAGACAATGCTTCCAAATTCATTTTATAAGGCCAGCAATACCCTGATACCAAAACCAGACAAGCACACCACAAAAATAAAAGAAAATTACAAGCCAATATTTTTTATGAACACAGATGCAAAAATCCTTAAGAAAATCTTATCAAACTGAATTCATTAATACATTGAAAGGGTCATACACCATGATCAAGTGGGATTTATTCCAGGGATGCAAGACTGCAAATCAATCAATATGATAGAACACATTGATGAAATAAAAGATAAAATTGTGGTCATGTCAATAGATGCAAAAAAGGCATTTGAAAAAAATTCAACATCCATTTATGATAAAAATTCTCAACAAAGTAGGTAAAAAAGGAATGAATATACCTCAACATAATAAAGGCAATACATGACAAACTCACAGATAATATCATACTCGTTAGTGAAAAGCTACAAGCTTTTCCTCTAAGATCAGGAACAAAACAAGGATGCCCACTTTCACTACATATATTCAACATAGTGCTGTAAGTCCTAGCCAAAGCAATTAGGCATAAAAAAAGAAATCATAAAAATTAAAAAGGAAAAGGTGAAACTGTCATTATTTACAGACAACATGATACTGTAGATAGAGAACCTTAAAGACTCCATCAAAAAACTGTTAATGGGGCACCTGGGTGTCTCAGTCGGTTAAGTGTCCGACTTCGGCTCAGGTCATGATCTCATGGTTTGTGAGTTTGAGCCCCGCGTCAGGCTCTGTGCGACAGCTCAGAGCCTGGAGCCTGCTTCTGATTCTGTCTCCCTCTCTCTCTGCCCCTCCCCCACTCATGCTGTGTCTCTGTCTCAGAAATAAACATAAAAAAACTTTTGGGGGGCGCCTGGGTGGCTCAGTCAGTTAAGCGTCCGACTTCGGCTCGGGTCATGATCTCACGGTTCGTGGGTTCGAGCCCCGCATCGGGCTCTGTGCTGACAGCTCAGAGCCTGTAGCCTGTTTCAGATTCTGTGTCTCCCTCTCTCTCTGCCCCTCCCCCACTCGCGCTCTGTCTCTGTCTCAAAAATAAACAAACATTAAAAAAATGTAAATATATAAATGTAAATAAATAAATGTAAAAAAACTTAAATGAATTCAATAAAGGTACAAAATGCACAATTAATACACAAAAATTAGTTGCATTTCTATACACTAGAAACAGACTATCAAAGAGAAATCAAGAAAACAATTCCATTCATAATTGCATCAAAGAGAATAAATTACATGGGAATAAATTTAACCAAGGATGTGGAAGACCGTTACACTAAAAACTGTAAGACACTGATGAAAGAAAATAAAGATGAAACAAACAGATGGATATTCTGAGCTTATGGAAGAATATTATTAAAATGTCCATATTGCCCAAAGCAATCTACAGACTAAATGCAATCTCTAACAAAATCCCAATGATCTTCTTCACAGAACTAAAACAAAATATCCTAAAATTTGTTTGAAACCAAAAGACCCAAAATAGCCAAAACAATCTTCAGACAGAAAAAAGCCAGAGGTATCATGCTCCCTGATTTCAAACTATACTATGAAGCTATAGTAATTAAAACAGTTTGGTACTGTCATAAAAAAGACAGATCAATGGAACAGAACAGAAAGCCTGGAAATAAACCCCTGAATTTATGGCCAAATAGTTTATGACAAAGGAGACAAGAATATACAATGGGGAATGGACAATTTATTAAACAAATGGTGTCAGGAAAATTTGACAGCCACATGCTCAAAATGAAACTGGCCTGCTACCTTACACCAACACAAAAAATAATTCAAAACTAACCAATTAAGGACATGAGCATAAGACCTGAAACCAAACTCTCCTAAAAGAAAGTATAGATAGTAAGCTCCATGACATTGGTCTTAGTGATGCTTTTTTTGGGTTAGATTGCAAAGGTAAGAGAAATGAAAGCAAAAATAAACAAATGCATGACATCAAACTAAAATGCTTGTGAACATTTAAGGAAAACCATCTACACAATGAAAAGACATCTACTGAATGGGAGAAAATACTTGCAAATCACATATCTGATAAGAGGTTAACATCCAAAATATACAAAGAACTCATACAACTCAATAACAACAAAACTAATTTAAAAATTGGCAGAAGATCTGAATAGACATTTTTTTTTTTACGAGAAGACATACAGATGGCCAACAGGTACATGAAAAGGTGTTCAACTCTAATCAGCATGGAGATGCAAATCAAAACCACAATGAGATATCACCTTATATATGTCAGAATGCCTATTACCAAAAAGATAAGAAATAACGAGTGTTGGTGAGGATGTAGAGATAAGGGAACTCTTGTGCTCTGTGGGTAGGAATGAAAACTGGTGCAGCCACTATGGAAAAGAGTATGGAGATTCCTTAAAAAATTAAAAATAGAACTACCATATGATCTAGCAATTCCATTACTGGATATTTATCCAAATAAAAGGAAAACACTAATTCAAAAACATGCACCCCTGTGTTCACTGAAGTATTATTTACAATAACCTAGAAACAACCTAAGTGTCCATTGATGGATAAATGAATAAATGTGGGGTATGTGTATACATACAATAAAAAGAATCAACTCTTGCCATCTGCAACAACATGGATAGACCTTGAAGGTATTACATTAAGTGAAGTTAAGTCAGAGAAAGACAAATACTGCCTGATTTCATTTACATAGTGAATCTAAAAAACAAAATAAACAAAATGCAGACTTATAGATATATAGAAAATAGATTGGCAGCTGTCAGGGGAGGCTTGGGGTCTGGAGTGAAATGAGTGAAGGGGATCAAGAAGTACAAGATTCCCATTATAAAACAAATAAGTCATGGGGATAAAATCTACATCATGGGGAATACAGTCAGTAACACTGTATTAACCTTGTATGGTGACAGATGGTAACTAGACTTTATTGTGGTGATCATTTCACAATGTATACAAGTGTCAAATCACTATGTTGTACACCTGAAACTAATATGATGCTGCATGTCAATTGTAGCTCAAAAAAGAAGAAGAAAATGGGTAAGTGTATAAAATACTTTACAGAAAAAAATCAGAAATCAACACTTAAAAAAGACACTTAACGGAAGTTATAATTAAATAAATTATAATTAAAATAAGAAATTTTTTAATAAATTATTTTGACAAAGATCAAAACTTGATAGGAAATGAGTTTTGCAAGTTCAAGGGGAAAAGATACTCTCACACACTGGTAGCAGGAAAGAAAATTTGTTCAGCCTCTTTGGAGGGCAACTTGGCAACACATATTCTAATGTAAAAATCCCATACTCTTTGATGCAGCATTTCTGCATGATTTTTGGGTTACTGGTGGATATGTACTAAGGTATGTGGTATTCATTGCAGCATTAGTATAAAAACTTATAATGAGTAGACTCATAAATTATGGTTACATCCATAGAAAATAATGCTGTAGAACTATTAAAAATGACAATATTTCATTCTTTTTTATAGCTGAGTATTATTCCGTTGTACATATACACCACATCTTCTTTATCCTGGATTCATATGAATATAAAAGTGATTCCAAAAATACAGTGTTCCGTGCTTGAAGTTCAGAAAGTGTATGGTATGTCCAGTGTGAGCTTCTTTTAAAAGTAATTCATATGGGGTGCGTGGGTGGTTCCATCAGCTGAGCATCCGACCCTTGATTTCAGTTCAAGTCATGATCTTACAGTTCGTAGGTTCAAGCCCCACATTGGGCTCTGTACTGACAGTGTAGAGTCTGTTCAGGATTTTTGCTCTCCATCTCTCTCCACCCCTCCCCTCCTCTCTCTCAAAATAGATAAACATTTCAAGTTTTAAAAAAACACAATAATTCACTTATAGTACATCTGTAAATAAAATAGTTCTGTAAGATATACAAAGAACAGGGGTGCCTGGGTGGCTCAGTCGGTTAAGCGTCCGACTTCGGCTCAGGTCATGATCTCGCGGTCCGTGGGTTCGAGGCCCACGTCAGGCTCTGTGCTGACAGCTCAGAGCCTGGAGCCTGTTTCAGATTGTGTCTCCCTCTTTCTCTGACCCTCCCCTGTTCATGCTGTCTCAAAAATAAATGTTAAAAAAAAAAAAATTTTTTTAAAGATATACAAAGAACAGTGGTGATACTTATAACTTGAAAGACCAATTTTTTAAAACAGATTGTTTCACAGGTATGTCCAAAAGTTGGCCCTCAAATTCTACATTCAAGATTTCCATATTTCCCAGAAAAATTGATATTTAATATATACATATGTACATGCATACATAAATGGCACTTAAGCAATTGGAACCATCTCCCCAGCCTTCTTTCCAAAATATGAGGGGGGAAAGTGCTAATTTTTTTCATTAGTAACAATTAGTAATAATTTACATCTATATAGCAATTTACCATTTATATAACACTCTAGTACTTTAAAATTAATTTTCACAACATGCTACAAAATGAGCATTTTGATCTGCATTTCCATATTGATAAACCAAGATTCAGAAAGTTTAAGTAACTTGTTCAGACATATGCAGCAGTAAATGGTGTACTTGAGCATGAACAAGATAGGTCTTAACTTCAAATTCCATGCTCTTTCTTTGACACTTTCATTGTATATCTTCCTGTTCCACTTTAATTTTTTACTATTGTACCTATTAATTTTTCAATTTTGAAAAATACACTAGTAAAATTAAGCAGTTTTTAAAAGTAAGTAGGTAGTAAGAACAGAAGAAATCATTCTATGTAGGCATCAGAAAATGCTAGCTCTAGGAAAACATCTCTTAATTAAGAATGAGTGGACAAAATATAGCCACACAAAGTACACAGAAAAATGTTGTAACTTAAAAGAAGAATGCTGTAATATTCAAGAAGCAAGGAAATGGTATATTTTGTAAAAGAGTTACTGGAGGGAAAAAGTAAATGAGTAAGTATAAGGAAGCCACAGAGATCTAAGAAGAGTGATGGTCCCAGATCACATGATCTCAGTAGATGGGCAGCAGCCTGAGATGGTTGCCAAGGTTTGACTGCATGATGTGCCATTTCAAGTCACGCAGAAATCAGCCATGATGGATTCTCGATTGCCTGTGACAGCGCTCAGGAGCCTCATAGATACCATGGGGAGATGGGGCTAAGATCTAACATTCCACAGGTTTCTCATTTGGGTGGTGTGAACATCTTCAAAAAGTACTACTCTACAACATCCCTAATAAGTCAGGAATGTCTCTAAGTTCTCTGGGTCCTACCAACTTTGTGGAGTTTGCTAATTCAACAAAAACATTTCATAACTAACAAATGAGAGTATTTTCCCATGTGCTTTCCCCTTGTAGTTATTAAATTATAAAGCTGGTAGAGATAGAAAAAAACTTTATATGGGAATGCAAGCTGGTGCAGCCACTCTGGAAAACAGTATGGAGGTTCCTCAAAAAACTAAAAATACAACCCAGCAACTGCACTAGGTATTTATCCAAGGGATACAGGCGTGCTGTTTGAAGGGACACATGCACCCCCATGTTTATAGCAGCACTATCTACAATAGCCAAAGTATGAAAAGAGCCCAAATGTCCATTGATGGATGAATGGATAAAGAAGATATGGTGTGTGTGTGTGTGTGTGTGTGTGTGTGTGTATGTATGCATATGCAATGGAGTATTACTCAGCAATCAAAAAGAATGAAATCTTGCCATTTGCAACTACATGGATGAAACTGGAGGGTATTATGCTAAGCAAAATTATAGAAAGACAAAAATCATATGACTTCACTCATATGAAGACTTTAAGAGACAAAACAGATGAACATAAGGGAAGGGAAACAAAAATAATATAAAAACAGGGAGGGAGACAAAACAGAAGAGACTCATAAATATGGAGAACAAACTGAGGGTTGCTGGAGGGGTTGTGGGAGGGGGGATGGGCTAAATGGGTAAGGGGCACTAAGGAATCTACTCCTGAGATCATTGTTGCACTATATGCTAACTAATTTGGATGTAAATTTAAAAAAATAAAAAAATAAATGATATTTCATCAACTTAAAAAAAAGAAAAAACTTTAAAATTATGATTTTTTTTAATATTTGGGATGCTTAGAGGGGTTTCCTCCCCCAAATCATTACGGAAGCTACACCATTGTTTCTCATGTGAATGTGTTAGTTTTTTTCACTATAGAGCAAGTAATTTTTTTAATATAATTTATTGCCAAGTTGGCTAACATACAGTGTACATAGTGTGCTCTTGGTTTTGGGGGTAGATTCCCACGATTTATTGCTTACATACAACACCCAGTGCTCATCCCAATAAGTGCCCACCTCAATGCTCATCACCCATTTTCCCTGTCCTCTGCTCCCCCATCAATCCTCAGTTTGTTCTCTGTATTTAAGAGTCTCTTATGGTTTGCCTCCCTCCCTCTCTGTTTGTAACTATTTTTCACCTTCCCTTCCCCCATGGTCTTCTGTTAAGTTTCTCAAGTTCCACATATGAGTGAAAACATATTATATATTTACTTATTTCACTTAGCATAATACTCTCCAGTCGATTCCACATTGCTGCAAATGGGAGGATTTCATTCTTTCTCATGGCCAAGTAGTATTCCATTGTGTATATAAACCACATCTTTATCCATTCATCCATTGTTAGACATTTAGGCTCTTTCCAAAATTTGGCTATTGTTGAAAGTGCTGCTATAAACATTGGGGTACATGTACCCCTATGAATCAGCACTCCTGTATCCTTTGGATAAATTCCTAGTAGTGCTATTGCTGGGTCACGGGGTAGTTGTATTTTTAATTTTTTGAGGAACCTCCACAGTGTTTTCCAGAGTGGCTGCACCAGTTTCCATTCCCACCAACAGTGCAAGAGGGTTCCCATTTCTCCACATCCTCACCAGCATCTGTTGTTTCCTGACTTGTTAATTTTATCCACTCTGACTGGTGTGAGGTGATATCCCAGTGTGGTTTTGATTTGTATTTCCCTGATGATGAGTGATGTGGAGCATCTTTTGTCTATTGGCCAACCAGATGTCTTCTTTGGAAAAGTGTCTATTCATGTCTTCACTGGATTATTTGTTTTTTGGGTTTTGAGTTTGATAACTTCTTTATAGATTTTGGATACTAACCCTTTATCTGATATGTCATTTGCAAATATCTTTTCCATCAGTTGCCTTTTAGTTTTGTTGATTGTTTCCTTTGCAGTGCAAAAGCCATTTATCTTGATGATAGTTCATTTTTGCTTTTAATTCCCTTGCCATTGGTTATGTGACTAGCAATAAATTTCTGAAGCTGAGGTCAAAGAAGTTGTTGCCTGTTTTCTCCTCTAGGGTTTTGATGGCTTCCTGTCTCACATTTAGTTCTTTCATCCGTTTTGTGTATGGTATAAGAAAGTGGTCTAGTTTCATTCTTCTGCATGTTGCTGTCCAGTTCTCCCAGCACCATTTGCTAAAAAGATTATCTTTTTTCCATTGGATACTCTTTTATGCTTTGTCAAAGATTGGTTGTCCATACATTTGTGGGTCTAATTCTGGGTTCTCTATTCTATTCCATTGGTCTATGTGTCTGTTTTTGTACCAATACCATACTGATGATTACAGCTTTGTAGTAGAGGCTAAAGTCTGGGATTGTGATGCCTCCTGCTTTGGTTTTCTTTTTCAACTTTACTTTGGCTATTCAGGGTCTTTTGTGGATCCATATACATTTTAGGATTGTTTGTTCTAGCTCTGAGAAGAATGCCAGTGCAATTTTTATTGGGATTGCATTGCATGTGTAGATTTATTTGGGTAGTATTGACATTTTAACAATATTTGTTCTTGCAATCCATGAGCATGGAATGTTTTTCCATTTCCTTGTCTTCTTCAATTTATTTCATCAGCCTTATATAGTTTTTAGCATACATGTATTTTATATCTTTTGTTGGGTTTATTCCTAGGTATTTTATGGTTCTTGGAGCAACTGTAAATGGGATCAATTTCTTGATTTCTCTTTCTGTTGCTTCATTATTGGTGTATAGAAATGCAACCAATTTCTGTACATTAATTTTGTATTCTGTGACTTTGCTGAAGTAGTGTATCAGTTCTAGCAGCTTTTTGGTGGAGTCTTTTGGGTTTTCCAGGTGGAGTTACCATGTCATACGTGAAAAGTGAAAGTTTGACTTCTTTACCAACTTGGATGCCTTTTATTTCATTTTGTTGTCTGATTGCTGAGGCTAGGAGGCTAACATAACACCACTATGTTAAACAACAGTGGTGAGAGTGGACATCCCTGTCGTGTTCCTGATCTCAGGAGGAAAGCTCTCAGTTTTTCCCCATTGAAGATGATATTAGCTATGGGCTTTTCATTTTTTTATTCTTTTAGTTAACACAAAATAGAAGCCAACATCAGTCTTGTTTCAATTGTCATAGAGATAATTTAAATATATATATTTATGACCTGCTCAATTTCATTCACATATCTTGTTTCATCTAAAGTCATCAAAGTGATTACCTTTTAAAATTAGCAATTTTTAATGTATGTATAGAAAAAATATTTCCTGCTTTTAGGCTGATTCATTCTAAATTAAGAAGTATGAAATCACCTTTATTTTCCTTTCTATAAATAAATCCCCTAAAAATGTGAAGACTATTAGACATATGTTCTAATTTTCTTTTCCCACCTAATCTGCAATTTCTTAGACCAATCTCTTTAAGCTGTTTAGCCTTCTTCTTTTAACCAATACTACAGAGCAAACCATGTAAAAAGCAATTGAGAATTAACTTGAGATTATCAGGCTAATTCAGCTATCACAGTGTGCAATGCTTTGTGAGAAGAATATCACTGCTGGAGAATAAATGTGAGCACATTTTCTAAGATTTCATCAGGTATCTACATCTAAATTCATGGGCCAGGTTTTTGTTTGGTGTTTGCCTGAGCTTCTTAAGGCTTTTGTCCCATTGAGGAGCAATCCTGTCTAATTACTATACAAGATTTGTCCAACACCTAAGAATACATAGTTTCCTTCTTTATTAGCTTCTCCCAGCAAAACAGAACCATGACACAGAATCTGAACTCAACCCAATTAGGAAACTTTTAAGTTGGAATAAAAGGAAGAAGCTCCATGCATACCTTACAAAACCTGCATTCCAGAAATAGATCTGAAACATCCAGGTGGGCCAGAGCCAGCAAGTTCACTTTCCTGTTACCAAGTCATCACTAATAGGAGAAAGGATGCCTCTGCAAATACCTAGGATATTTCCTTAACTGCCAAGAAAAAATCACAGTTCCCTCAAGGAAGCCAACCCTTCCAATCTCAGAGGTTTAATGGGTACTCCTAATCTTCTCCCTGGCACAACACGTATAAGGAAGCAAGTCAGCAACTCACTAACCTAGTTCTATTTAATGAACTATTGGTCTTTGTGTTTCCTCTCTAGTACTCTTACATTCTACTTTCAATACAGAAGCCACAGTAAACCTTTAAAAATATGTTAGATCATATCTGTCTTCTCTCAAAGCCCTGTCTTGGCTTCCCATTTCATGCCAAGCAACAATGGCTTATAAGGCCTTTATGATCTGCCCACCCCCCATGATCTCTGACATCTCCTCCTCTCCCCTCACCAACTGCTCCAAGAACACTGGCCTCCTTGCTGTTCTTCAAATAGAAGAGGCCACTTAGAAGCCCATTCAAAGCTTTTATACTTGCTGATCCCTCTATATGGAAGACTGTTCTTCCTCTAGACACTCATAGCTAACTTATAGACATCTTTCAGGTGTTTTGCTCAAATATGACCTTCTCAATGAGTGCCCCCCCACACACACACACACACAATCCCCCTTCCTGCCTTATTTCTCCTCAGATCATTTATTATCTTCCAACATAGTAAACATTTTTATTGTCTACCTTCCATTATTATAATATAAGCTCATTTACAACAGATTTTTGTCTGTCTATATACTTTTATATCTTCATTCTCTAACTCATAATAGTACTCGTAAATGTTCATTAAAAGAACACTCAAAAAAATTAGTGTGCACAATAGTCTTAACACTGTGTAGACTATGTGATTTTAGCACCAAAACAACCACTGACAGTCTTTGTACCAGTGACAGAATTTAAGATTAGGGGCCTCCTCTGAAAATCAAGATTCTTTATCTGTAACTTCACAAGAATTCAAATCACTATTTTTTTTTATTCATTCTACTTGCATACCCTACACCCTAGGCTGCAGCCACTATCAATTAGTTTTTGTGGTTGCATTTTGTTGTTTTTCTTAAAAAAAAAAAAAAGACTATTTGACACTGATTATTCTATACTTTGAATTCAGATTAGCTCCACCGTCCTCCATTAATTTCTAAACACAAATTGCCGAACCTGGATCCACTGACTTTCCAAGTGTTAAAAAAAAGATGCAGCCATTAGACCTAAAAATAAAATCAAGCCCATTTCTCATTCTGCTACTATTTGAGAAAACCTTGAGTTCCCTAATTTAAGACACATTTAACAACAAAACAAGTTGTTCTTAATTTCCATACTATGTTTGTTGAAAGCTATCGGTTAGACATTTTGTTTCCTAGTTTCTCCTTTGAATTTATTCATTATTAAAACAAGTAGAAATTTTTAAAAATCGATCATAATGTAAGGGTGCCTCATCTTCCCCTCAAAATCTCTGCAACAAAGACAATACTAATTTCTTCCACTCCCTCCCTATAAAGTATTGTTTTCTTGAGAAAAATCCCATCTTAGACGTAACAGAAAGCAATCCTGAGATACACTGTAGTTCAATCCCTAACAATCATATAAGTACACACTAAGTACATATGCTACTGTTTATTTACAATGATTATAATTGTATGATATGTTAGGGCATTTAACAGAAGGAAATCTGAGCTTTCAGAGAGATGAAGCTGCTCATGGTTGTGTAACTACCAGGATCCAATTCTATACCTGCAGACATGGCAATGTTCTTCCCACTTCACTGTGCCGCTTCCGCACGAGTGCCAAGTCCACTCCTGACATAACCTCCTTAACTGAAACTTATGGCCTCATAATCCCTCATGTTATTAAGAAATGAATCATTTGTACTTTAAAACATTTACCAACCCTTAGTGAACACATTACATAACACTCTTCACATTTAATTATTTACTAAGCAGCTAAATTACTATTTTAATCCAATGTAAAAACAAGTCTGAAGTTGTTAGTCTAAATGAGAAATCACTATATCCATGTTAGTGACTCCCACTCCTCAAAAATTAATACTCCATTCATATCATAGTTTATAGCATGATGTTTACCAGAACTTAGTTTAAATTTATCATATAACCTGGAAGGCATAGATACTTATGGAATTTAAATCAGGCCTTTTACAACAGAAAAGTAAACCACATTTTACAATATTAGAATTCAATGAGCAGCAAACCTACTCCAACTCTTTCTACTGTAGCCTTCTAAATTTACCTCCACACGAGATAAATCATTAAGATTCAAAAGTAGTCAGATAGTCCTAAATTTAAATGAAACAACATTAGAGCCCAGGAAAAATTATAAAGATTTACTTCTAAGTTAACACCAAAAAGTTACATCAGATAGCAGCACTTTCAATCATTTTTCATTTACTTGTCAAAATGCACCAAAAAAAAGAAAATCTCAGAATGAGAAAGGAAGTTGCAAGAGCACTGGAAGTTGGTAATGTTGGTAAATAATCTTTCAGGTAAAAAAAAAAAAAGTATTTAATTCCAGGAAATATAGGTGGGATCCTAAGTCCAATCTAAAGGGCCAAACTAATGGTAGATTTCACCGAAGCCATTTCTTATATCAACTTCAATGTTGGGGGGAAGAGGATGAGAGAGAATGGGAACAGGAAAAAAAATATGTGAAGGATAGAAAATTTCCAAATAAAGAAAACTATAAACGTACAGATCCAATAATTCCAACTAACTCCAAGCACAAAAGAAAAATGAAGAAAACTACACCACAGCACATTATAAAATTGACCTATATTAGTGATACAAAGGAAGTCTTAAATACAGCCAAGGATGTGAGGAGAAAATACATTAAGTAGAGAGGAACAAATATCATCATGATAGCAATATCTCATCAGAAACACTGCAAATGAGAAAACACTGTCACATGTTTAAGTGCTGAAAGAAAAAAAAACTGTCAACCTAGTTTTCTATATCCAGTAAAGGTATCTTTCAAATAGGAAAGTAAAATGAAGAATTTTTCAGTCATTAAAAAAGCTGAAAGAATTCATCACCAACAGACCCACACTACCAAAAATGTTAAAGAAAGTAGGCAAAAGAAGGCATTTTCTTCAAGCAGAAGAAAAATGATAACAGATGAAATATGGGTTTATACAAAGCCATGAAGAACACTGGAAATGGTAATTACATGGACAAATATACAAGATTTCTTTCTTATGATTTATATCTCCTTAAAATGTGATTAAACAAAACTAATAATGCAATGTGGAGTTTATAAAATATGTATAAGTAAAATGTATGAAAATAATATGTTAAGGAAATTGAAGTATCCAACTTGAAAATCCTTATGCTATATATCTGAGGTGGTGTAATATCACTTGAAAGTAAACTGATATGTTTAAAGATGTAACTATAGACCATAAAGAAACCACTAAATTATCAAAACTAAGAGTTATACCTAATAAGCCAACAAAGGAGATAAAATGGATCAATCCAAAAAGAAGGCAGAAAGAAAGAAAAAACAGAACAAAGAATAGATGGGACATGTAGAAAACAAGTAACAAGATGACAACCCTATTAAATGTAAAGGGTCTGATGATCCCAATTAAAAATCAAAGGTGTCAGATTAAAAAGAAAAACACAAAAGTAATCCCCAACTACATGCTGCCTGTAACAATGTATGTTAAATGTAAATACAATATTAACCTAAATGAATGTTTATGTTTTCTTACCCCAGAAACTATGACATATGTATATTCCCATCAGGATAACTACATGATTACAATGGTGTACACAAAGCATGTACAAATGGTTCCTGAAGACTTTTTTCAGCAAATGAAAGGCATGTAACAAGCAATAAGTGATGTTCTATTACATTTGAAAAATCTTGAGGATAAAGGTGTATATTCAATGATTCACATATTACTTGTTTTTCATGTATGACATGGAAAAGAATGTGTTAATCATCAGGAGGGACATTAAAAAAAAAACTTAGAATGATATGGGTGTTCAACTCCTACAGTTTAACCAGGTCTTTCCCAGTTTTATTCTCAGATACTGAAAACACCACAGTCCTGGGGAAATGGGGTAGTTGGCCACCAAGACACTTTATTGATTAGAGTTGTGACAAAGATAGTTTTAACTAAGGGCCAATTGAAAAGTCATTTATCATTCTGACTTTAATGTCAGGTCTAAAATCAGAATATATTTGTGTGACTTGACATAGCACATTATTATAGACTAAGTGTAGGGTCTACACCTAAGCTCCAACATAAGAAGTTGATGCTATACAGTCTCAGCCAAATATCTCAGAATTTCAAATTCTCTATGTGCAATGCCAAATAAGTGACTCTTGCTGGTTTTGTTAAAAAAAAAAAACTTTACAATAAGCTTAAATTTCCTTGATAGTTAATTTTTTAATCTAAAATATAAAAACTGGAAACTGATTAATCGCAATATTAGGCTATAAATAAGTATTCATTGGAGTCGTTTCTGAGATCTCTTGGCACTATTTAAAGGAAAGTTATCTACTGCAAAAGGTTAATCAACTCAAACTCAACAAAAGGTCTGACTTTAATTGAAAGTCCAAATGTCAAAATCTGAGACAAGCTTTAAATAGAGCAAAACAATTTTAACATGTGTGATGCTAAAAATTCTCTTGATTAAATTTCCATCCCTCAAATCCTTACCAGGATGACAGTACATATTTTGGGAGAATGACAGAAGACACTTGCTAAAATGACAGTACACATTTTGATGATAATTTCAAAAATGTACATGAGAGATACTGGTGTACACTTTTATTATCTTGTAATGTCTTTGTCTGGCTTTAGTATCAGGGTAATGGGGGCCCCTGAAAAACTAGTTAGGGAGTGTTTTCATTGTCTTCCATTTTCTGTGGAGGAATTTATGTAGAATTGATTTTGTTTTCAGCTTTAGTGTTTTGAAGAATCCACCGGTGAAACTAAGTGTGGAATTTTCAATATTACAATGTTTTTAACTATGAATTCATTTTCTTTAATGAGTAACTACTTAGGTTATCTATTTCTTCTTAAAAGCACTTCTGTAGTTTGTGTCTTTGAAGAAATCTGTCAATTTCATCGATATTGTCAAATTTATAGGCATGAAACTGTTGATAATATTCCCTTGTCTTTTCAATATTTGAAAGACCTATACTGGTGTTCCTCTTTAATCCTTTTCTGCCTTTTCTTAATCACTCTTTTTTTTTATTGGTCTTTCTAAAGACCAGCTTTAATTTTTATTGATTTTCTCTATTGTTTCTCTGATTCCAACTTATTTCTGATCTTACATTACTTTCTTCTATCTGCTTTGGGTTTTATTTTCTCATTTTTTCTAGGAGTAGGTCTTTTTTTTTTATGTTTTTATTTTTTTATTTTTGAGACAGAGAGAGGCAAAGCATGAGCAGGGGAGGGGCAGAGAGTGAGGGAGACACAGAATCCGAAGCAGGCTCCAGGCTCTGCACTGTCAGCACAGAGCCCGACGCGGGGCTCGAACCCACGGACTGTGAGATCATGACCTGAGCCGAAGCCGGACGCCCATCCGACTGAGCCACCCAGGCGCCCCTAGGAGTAGATCTTAAATCACTGATTTGAGACCTTTCCCCTTTTCTAATATAAATATTTAATGCTAAAGATTTCCCTCTGAAAACTGCTTCAGTTGCAACCTAAGCATTTTGATACACTGTACTTTTGTTTTCACTTAAGTGAAAATATTTTTAAATATTCCATGTAATTTTTAATTATAGTTTGTATTGTTGATTTTTTTTATTTTGAAGATTTTCCAGGTGTCTATTATTCATTACTAGTTTAGTTTCATTGTAGTAAAAGAACAAATTTAGTATGATTTTAATTCTTATAAATACTAAGTTTGTCCTATGGACCAGAATAGAATCTGTCTTGGTAAATATCCTATGTGCACTCCAGAAGAACATGTACTCTGCTCTTACTGCATGAATTACTCTATGAATATCATCTAGGTCAAAGCGGTTGATTGTATTCTCAACTCTTCTATATCCTTACTAATACTGGAATACTGAAATATCCTATTATAATTATTGGATTTATTTCTCCTTTCTAGTTTTGTTGGGTTTTTTCCTTCATTTATTATGAAGCTCTCTCACTAAGAACATAAACATTTAGGATTGTAAGCAAAAAATTAATAACATTTCGAAGACCTGAACAACATGGTTCACCAACTTGTCTTAGTTGACATTTATAAAATGAAGCTGCCCACTATTTGCACTTCTCATCAAAAAAATAAGTATAAGGAGACATATACAAAAATATTCATTGCATCACTGATTATAATAGGAAAAATAAGAACTAATTTTCCCAGAAGTAGAGAAACCAGATACACAAACTAATTTACTCATATGAGATAACTGTTTCTTGTCCGGAGGAGATAAATATTATAGTTGGAACTATGCTAATGGCAAAGGCGTAAGAGATTGTGGTTTTTACATAGTGGGGATATAGGCTATTTTTGTATAACTGAGTGTTGGACATGATGATAGGTAGAAGTAGGATAAATATTGCAGTGAGTATAAATGAGGTAAATAAGTTTATTACTTTTATTTGGAGTTGCACCAATTTTTTGGTTCCACACTATAAAGTAGCTGAAATGAATAAATCATATCTTCATGTATTGGTCAAATCTGAGAAACAAAATGTTGAATGTATGAAGAAAGTTGCAAAAGGATACATACATTATGATGAAGTTCAGCTTCACAAAGTCTATCAAATGAATTGTTTCTTAACAAAAAGGAAGCACACAATATAATCATGCATACCAAAAATATATTTGATAAAATTCAAAGGGCTCTTTTAATAAAATTACTATGTAAAAGAGGAATGTAAAATAGTTAATACAATGTGAAAAATATGTATTTCAAACCCTAGAGCAGCCAACTAAAAAAAAGCAAACAGAGATATATAACTAATTAAACATAGATAATAGTGGAAGTAAGTTGTATTCATAGTGAATACTGAATTAATCCAAGAGAAGATAGAAGGGGAAAAAGTAACAAAGAAGAAATAAGTGAAAAGTTAGTAAAATGGTAGCTTTTAAATCCTGCCATATAAAAAAATACATTATGTATAAATGGTTTAAAAACCAATTAAAAGACATAGATTGAAGGACTGAAGGAAAATTATTAAGATCAAACTATATTTTGTCCACCAGAAATTAACTTTAACTATAAAAACAGAGAATTTACAAGTAAAAGGACGGTACAAGATATTCCAGGAAATGCTAATCAAAAGAAATGAATCACTTTTAGAAGACAAATTAGACCTTCTATAAATGAACACTAACAGGTGTAAAAGAGATATTACATTATGCTAATAAGGATAATTCATCAAGAGGATATAACAATCTTTAATGTGTACGTACCAAAGAACAGAGCTTCAAAAAAATTATAAACAGAAAAAAGCATAAAGCAAAAAAAGAATAGAAAAATTCACAACTACAGTTGGAAACTTCAACAGTTCTAATATGAATAAAGTTAGGAACAGTTCTAATATGAATAAAGATAGGAAATAAAACATCAGTTAAGGATACAGGATACCTAACCTAGTTGATATTTATAACATATTCTACCCAACAACAACAGAATACATAGTCTCTTTAAGCACACATGGAACATTGACCAAGATAAAACATATTCTAGCCAATACATTTTTTAAAATTTAAATCATCAAAGTGGGTTTTCTGGTCACAAAAAATGAAGCTATAAATCCACAATAGTAAGATATCTGGAAAAAATCCAAATACGTGGAAATTAAAAATATATTTCCACATAACCAGGGGCCAAATAGGAAATCACAAGAAAATATGATTCAGAAAATATGCTGAATTAGGGGCACCTGGGTGGCTCAGTCAGTTGAACATCCATTCAGTTCAGGTCATGATCTCATGGTTCATGAGTTTGAGCCCCATGTCTGGCTCTGTGCTGAAAAAAAAAATTTTTTTAATATTTTTTAACGTTTATTTTTGAGAGAGACAGAGCGTAAGCAGGGGAGGGGCAGAGAGATAGGGAGACACAGAATCCGAAGCAGGCTCCAGGCTCCGAGCTGTCAGCACACAGCCAGAGTTGTGACTTGAACTCAGCCAACTGTGAGATCATGACCTGAGTTGAAGTCAGATGCTTAACCAACTGAACGACCCAGGCGCTCCTAAAAAAATTTTTAATGAAAATATGAATTAAATGAAATAAAAACACAATGGAACAGAATGTGTGGGGCATAGACAAAGCAGGGCTTAGAAGATAATACATAGCTCATATAAAAAAAGAAGAGGTTTCAAATCAATTACCTGAATATTTACACTAAAAACTAGAAAAATAAAAAAGCAGAAGAAAGAAAATAAGAAATCAATAAATTTGAAAAACAGACAACAATGGAGAAAATCCAAGAAACTGAGAGCCAATTGTTTGAAAAGATCAATAAAGTTGAAAATCACCCAAATAAAAACAAATACAAATTATCAATATTGGGAAATTATAGCTGCATTCATCAAAATGAATGAACTTCTGTAATATATTATCCAATGAAAAAAGTCATTTATATAAAAACTGAAAAATGAAAATTTAAATTGCATAAATTTGAGTCAGATACAAATGTAGACAAGCATTGGAATATTAATGACGAAAATCAGAAATATAGTTACATTAACAGGAAGAGAATGATGTATTAGGATGGGGCTTTGTTTCTCAAGGCAGGAGGTTTTTTTCTTTATTGTTATTAGTGAAAACAAAAAAGCTACCAACCTGTTTTCTAAATATTTAAACAATAAATCTGATTTTTAAAGTCATGAAATTCCTTAATAAGAACTAGCAACATTCAAACTGTCAAAATACACTCATAATTAAGCAAAGACTAAGAGAACTTTTTTTTTTCCTTCTCCAGACATAAGCTTCTGCTACAAATAGTCTGACAAAACAGCCCAGACCTTACAAGATGCTTCCTTTTCTTACAGAGAGAGATACTACATAGTAACAATACACCACTGAAATAAACCATAAATATTGAAACCTCTAAGCTGGATGAGAGATTCAGTGCTGGCAATATTCTTTACTTAGAATCTCTTCTTAAAGGGGTATATTTTTATTTTCCCCCAACTCAACCTACCCACTCAATAAGAAAAACAGGGAGATCAAATGTTTGAATGATAAAGACTGAACTTTAAGTTTTATATTAGCCATAAAACTATAAATCAAAAAAGAAACATTCAAATGTTCAGTATGGCTTGCTTTTTATAAGTATTTGTTTTTCAAAAGAATCTGAGATGTAAGCTCAGCATGTTCATTTCCCCACAACTACGAAAATGTATCCTAGTAAAGAGGCTGATCCTAAGCTTGACAAAAAAAATTCTAGGTAAATTTTTTTATCAAAAGACACTTTTTCAGCAAAGAATACAAAGAGAAGTTTATGCAGAACTGCCCTTAATCTTCTGAGAAGTGACATCAGCAACTAGAAAAAAGTCGAAGCAAAGAGCAAAACTGGTAAGATATGAAAACTTTTGTGAACAAACGTTCTGGTATTTGAAGGAATAAACATGACAGTATGAAAAGAGTAAATGTAATTTAAATCAATGCCAATTTAATGGGGCCATTTTTTCTCTGAAAGTGTATTGGTTATCCCAAGAAAGAGGTAAGCAATGACATGTGCTAACAATCCAATAGTGTGGTCTATGTGAAACACTCCATGACATGATAGCATCTATGTGTGAATAGGGACATGAACAAGTAATAATATCATTGGACAGAGGATTCCTCTAGCCATGTTGCTACTACTTCTATTTCATCAAGGGTATGAAATCTTTCAAATCACAAACATAGACACTACAGCAGCCAAAAGGATAATCCAACATTTTGGCTACGATGGGCAGTTTAAAGAGTAGTTTCCTGAACAATGCATGTCTGGGGGGATTTTATGGGCAGGGAAGAAACCGAAGGGAGTTTACCAATGATTCATGTATACATCAACTGAGAACCTCTACCAGAATACCTCTAATTATGTTAATAATCTTCATTACCACATTTAATTTCGTAGGCCACAGTCCCATAAAATTCAAGTCCATTTACTTAATACAAAGTTTAGAAATGTCTTGAGCAATGAAGCCAGTAGGCTTCACTTCGTTTACAACTTGTATTTTCAAATAACTTATGTTAAGGAAAATATCTGCAGAACTTGTGCCCTGTAGTTTCCTTTCAGCAGTCTCATGATCATTTATGAAAATAATCTCCAACCTTCATCATGAGATGCAGGGAAACCCTAATGGGCTGTGCCTGGCCAGGATGGGAAGATGACCAGCAGGACAGAGAGGGACACTGATATTTCGCATTGGTGTGCCTCTGGCCAAAGTTCAGAAGGAGAAGAGACACATGCTGCAGCAATCACTAGTGTTGACACAGGCATGAAACATCATTTATAAGAAACAAGCTCAAAAACGAATCATGCAAAAAGTCCCTCAAAGACTACCTAAACATCAGGCAAAGGAATAACTGAAACTAAGAGTAAAATAAAGACTTTTATGATTTCACTATAGAGCAATCAACTATTTTCTTACTAATTTCAAGACTACATGTTCTTTCTTGGTGAAAACATAAATCCATATGGCATAGTGGGTTTGATGAATTACCAGAACCAAGATCTAATCCCATACATGAAGTTATAAACATAATTTTAAAAGGGAACAACACTAATTTAGCCATTTATTTTTGTCATTTGTCATCTTAACTGGCTGCTTTTTCTCACCATGACAACATCAGGACTTTGACAAACTGGACTGATAATATCTTGAGCTCTCATCTATTATTTGGTGTGGGAGCATTGTTTTAAAAGAATATAGGCTATCTTAAAATAAGGCATACTTAAAATAAGTAAGCTCACTTATAACCTAGCAAAAGTGCTGTGGCCCAGCAGTTTACCGAAGCACCTGAACATAACTGAGAGTCTCCACCAATAAGGCAAAATTCCAAATATGGATGAAGTTACCAGAAAATTATCAGAAAGGCTGTTTTTCTTTTACTGCACATTTAGTTGACTAATCAGCTCTGTATCTCCATATGAAACCAGAGGATTTATAATAAAAAAGCTGGTAACACTTTTAAACCCTTGATGAAGAATATCTAGCTTTACCCCACACACAACCAAAAATACTCAAGAAATAGGACTATTTAAATTGTGGCCCCTGCATAGCTCCATCTTCCTCAGCAATGTCCTGCTCCAAAGATGAAGATTGCATTTCCCTGATTGACTATAAAGATTCCATAACCGTATGATTCCCCCATTACAGTCTACAAATTAATCACTGTGTAAACAGCTAGACCTCTTCCCTTCCCTATGAAGAGGCAGGCATACAGAGGGCAGTTTTTCATGTATCTTTATAGCTGCCAAATCTTAAGACATGGGTGTAACGGTATTTCCACTGCACTCTGAAAGTTAATTTTAGGTGTGTATATATGTGCAATTATTTCTCATCACGCATAGACACAAAAATGGAAAAACTAAACTCAATCTACTATATGGGGGGGGGGGGCTGCTCTGCAGATCCATGGCACAAATTTCTACAGGTTTCTGGGCACACATGGTGCACAGCTGTTGACTAAATCTGGCCCTTGGGGCCCAAGATGAAAGAAAACACAATTAGAGATGAAATAAGCAGGTGTTTTCCTTTGTTTGCTTTTGTTATTTGAGTGGGAAGAGCAAGGTAACTTCCTATAAGGCAAAGTACACAGAAGAATTTCAAACTCTCCATCTAATTGCTTTGTCTCTTAATGACAAAGTGACTTTCTGGAAATAAATTCACCTCCAAGCCCATGGAGTACAAGGATTAAAAAAACAATGTCTTTGTTGGTCTGAGCTAAAATTAAAATACATTTGTGACACTAAATCCTACTCTGTCCTATTCCTTAAATATTAAGGGGGCATCAATGCAGAACTTACTCTAGCCCACCTTTTATTACAGATAACTAATTTTCTCGTCTCCCCAATCAGAAACAAACATCTTGAGGTCAGGAATGATATTCATTTGCGTCCCAAACACAGATCTTGCATAAATATTTATGGAATGATTTGCATCCAGCAGACACACCAAAATATCTGCAGAATGAATCAATTCAGAGTCCCGGAGGAAAATGATATGGGAACAAGATCTTTTATAGAGTCAGGATATTTGAGACAAGTGTAGTGTATTTACACAAGTAACAAATCTCGCTGGCTAGTAGTAATTTAGGAAAGGAAACAAGGTGGACATTTAAAATAAAATCCTCATGTTTCCAAACTAGAAAGGTAACACGAGGATTTTTTTTATCTTCCTCCAAATTATCCCAAATATATTGCTGTTATAGTATATAGTTTTGAAAACACTGGGGGTCCTAATAAACACATAAAATAAAGTTGTACTATGTGTTTTTGTGTCTGTGTGTATATCATCTATATGTACAGTGGGCTGATAGCTTAAAGGCTGTCAGTGTGATGCTGAGAAAGTTTTAGGCAGAAAATGTGAAAAAAAAATAATCCTATGCCTGAGTTCTTAGGAGGCAGCCAGTGATTGAGCACATGCAAATATAGGCATAAAAATATTTTAAATAAATTTTCTCTCCTACATATACAAAATGTATATGTATATATACATACATATATTTGTGTGTGTACATAAAGAGCATTGAAATGGTCATTAGAAAAACAATTAGACATCTTTACTTTTTTATTTTTTTATGTCTATTTTTGAGAGAGAGAGAGAGAGAGAGAGAGAGAGAGCATGAACGGGGGAGGGACAGAGAGAGAGAGAGGGAGGGAGGCACAGAATCCAAAGCAGGCTCCAGGCTCTGAGCTGTCAGAACAAAGACAGATGCGGGGCTTGAACTCGTTTACGAGATTATAACCTGAGCCGGAAGTCTGACGCTTAACGGACTGAGCCACCCGGGCACCCCTCCCTTACTCTTTATTTTTAATAATGACATAAAACCCTCTACATACCATTGCCCCTGCAATATTTTTAGTATTTAGGGCCTCTATAGTCTTGTAGCTAGAGACAGACCCTCTTTAACCAGCAAGGTAGTAGTCCAAGGAGGAGAGTCCCAAGGAAAAATAATTTTAGGGACAAAATTAGGAACAATCTAATTCCTACCATACCTCCATACCCAAGATTCTTCTTTCAAGTTTTTTTTAAGTTTATTTTTTTAGTATTTTTTGAGAGCATGCACATTCACAAGCAAGTAGGGGAAGGGCAGAGACAGAGAGAGGGAGAGAGAGGGAGACAGAGGATCTGAAGCAGGCTCTTCACTGACAGCAGAGAGTCTGTCTGAATGGGAGCGGGGGGGGGGGGGGGGGGGGGGGGGGGGGGGGGGCCTGGAACTCACAAACCATGAGATCTTGAGCTGAAGTTGGATGCTTAATCGACTGAGGCACCCTTAAGTTTGAGAGAGAGACAGAGCCCGTGAGCACTGGAAGGGTACAGAGAGAGCAAGAGAGAATCCCAAGCAGGCTCCACACTGTCAGCACAGAGCCTGATTCAGGGATCCATCTCATGGGCCATGAAATCATGACCTGAGCCCAAATCAAGGGTCAGACACTTAATTGACTAAGCCACCCAGGTGCCCCTCAAGTTTTAAGTTCTGGAATTTGTTTTACTAAAAATGGAGTCACTGCCTTTAAAAAGCCCTATTAGGTAAAAATCATGAAAAACATTTGGGTATTTATACACACACACACACACACACACCTTGCATGCGCATACATATATATATATGTATGTATGTATGTGTGTGTGTGTATATATATATATACTGTTTATTTTTGAGAGAGCACGAGCAGGGGAGGGGCAAAGAGAGAGGGGGACAGAGGACCCAAAACAGGCTCTGCACTGACAGCAGCGAGCCCTACGTGGGGCTCGAACTCACAAACTGTGAGATCATGGCCTGAGCCAAAGTCGGATGCTCAACCAACTGAGCCACCCAGGTTCCCTGGGTTTTATATTTTTTAAGAGAAGTTTGTACAGTATTTCCCCAAGTTAGGAAAAATTATGAAATATTTCTATACGACAATAGACCTTTAGATCTCCATAGAAAAAATTATACTTTTATAAGCCCTGCTTTAACATAGGTTTAAAGATTTTTGTGTTGGGGCGCCTGGGTGGCTCAGTCGGTTAAGCATCCGACTTCGGCTCAGGTCATGATCTCGCGGTCCGTGAGTTCGAGCCCCGCGTCGGGCTCTGTGCTGACAGCTCAGAGCCTGGAGCCTGTTTCAGATTCTGTGACTCCCTCTCTCTGACCCTTCCCCATTCATGCTCTGTCTCCCTCTGTCTCAAAAATAAATAAACGTTAAAAAAAAAAAAAAAGATTTTTGTGAATTTATGAATACAAATATTCTAAGTCCACAAAATAAAAATTTCACACATTTAAATTTTATCTAAAATTTATTTTTAAAAAATACCCATTTCTCCCCATGTCTCTCAAGTTGACTGCTATTCTACACCTCTGATCCTAAAATTTCCTGACACATCATCTTCTGAATTACAAAGCTCAAAATTAAAGAACACCTAACATTTGTATTACCAGCACCTTAACTTCAGAGTGTGACTGTCAATAGTCTTATATTTTCTGAGTACAGAAAAATTATTCTTAGTCACTCAGTCTACCAGAAAGTGACCAGAATTCATCTAAGACACGACGCACTTATATCTAACCCTAGAGAGCATCTCACTTCTAGAATAAGGGAAGGAAAAGGCAGCCACGGTTATCTTAGAAAAGTTAGTTTACTAGTTTTCAAATTAAAAGATGACTGCCATAAAGTCTTATCTTGGTGTAAATTTCAGAATTATTTAATTAAGTAGCTTCAATAGATTGGTGGCTTAGGTAAACTAAGTGGAATCAGATCTCCCTGTTGTTGTGCTGCATCTGTGGTATCCTTCCCCATCGGGTAATTGGAGGTTTGCTATTAAAGGTGCAAAGCTCTTGATCCAACTCAGAATGCTAACTACAGCCACTGTGTCCTGAAGACAATTTTGGAAACACCCAAGGCAGAAAGCAGCAGCCTATGATGTTCATGCATCAGGTGCTGACATCACTGAGACGTGGGACATTGCTCTGATTTACTTCAACGAATCTTCGGAGTTTTAAGTGATTTCAAGAGACTTTAATCTCTTGCTATAATTAGCGCTTTCCACAGACTTGGCATATTATCTAACCATTATATCTCCAGCCTTAACAAATCTCACTGCCCTTTTACTTATTTGATAAAGGGCCTCCTTGTTTCCAGAGTTGGTGATTTCCACCCCTAATGTATATGCTGGTAACATTAAAAAACATATAAAATCCCCACTTTAAGCTTAAAATATGCAGAAGTTCTTTGTTCTCAGAATTCTGCACTCTCAGCAGTTCTCGAATCTTCTCAATATTAAGGGAACAGTACACAAGTAAGGAAAGTCAAAAGTTATTTCTATTTTATATTCTCGTTTTCACACTAGCTAAAAACACCACAGTTTCTGGAGAAATTATCCATATCCATATGAGATCTGGAAGACATATTCAAGTTGGTTTCTATCTTCTGATGGCTACTGTCTTTTCCCAAAACAATTTCTTAGAAGACTAATGGATTTAAATGCTGAATACAAGAGAACAAAAGACACATATCCAACCAGCTGCCTAAACCTTTTAGTTTTCACAGCTGCCATCAGAGAAAGAAGGGAAAATATGTAGACATAATGTATAAATAACATAATTGACTAAATTTTGTTAGCAGTAATAAAGGTCTAAAAAGGGATACGATTACAGTATTTCCTAGGATATATCTAGACTTATCAGTAGATTGCTATAAACACATATAAACAGGTCAGCACTGAATTCCATATATATTTTTTTATTTATGTTATATATATATGTTATATATATATATATATATATATATATATATATATATATATATAAACACATACACACAGTATTTTACTCCATGCCTTTATTCATGCTGTTGTTTTTACTTTGAATGCTCTTTCTTTTTAACTCTGAAAATTCTACTAAGTCCCTAAGGTCATTTCAAATGCCACTCATCAGTGAGACCATATCCCCAAATACCAAGGCCAAATAAATTATTTCCTCATCAATGTTCCAAAAGCATTTTCGATACATTTCATTACAATTTATAATTAAATCTGCCACTTACACATCCCCCCACCACTGTCACCAGGGTCATAAAATACAGCGTTACATAAAGCAGATACTCATTTATAGCAAACTCAATTCTCAATAAGCCTGTAAGATCTCCTACACAGGAACAACCAGCAGTCAAATGGAGGAGCAAAATTCAATATGCCTTTTTAACAGAGAATTACACAGCCATTAAAAATATGCTTACCAAAATTTGGTATATAATGATATAACGTTAGGTGAAAATAAGAACACTAAATCACAGAATTTTGATTTCAGTTTATGTATAAAGTATATATTTTGAATTTAAAAAAACTAAAAGAAAATACACCAAAGTATTAACCATTAAGATCACAAAATGATCAAATATATTTAACTCCTCTCTGAAACTGAAATGACTAAATGCAAAAAGACCATGCCCCCACTTGATTCTTGAAGTAGGAAGGGGAATACATCCACACGCCAGAAATTTCTGTAAAACATCCTGTAAGATAGACCAGAATGAGAAAAAGGCAAATTCTAAATTATGATATATGAAGTAAATTCCTAACTTGGAGGTAAATAGATAGCACTGCTACCCCGAGCAGAATCTCCACTATCCATTCTAAATCCTGGGGTGGCAGCGACTGCAGGGGAGAGTGGACTATGAAGTAGTGAGTAGGGAGCAAATCCTGCCAGCAGCTCCAAAGGCAGGCACCTATTCCCACAGATAGAAGGGTGGTCCTTGACACTCACACCCAGCCTACCCTTAGAAGAGTCAAGACTAAGGCAAGAGAAGCTTCCAGGGCACAAAATTTAAGGAAACACCCATTCTCAGGGTCTGCCCACCAGGCTGCTCGCTTGCCTCACACTGGTCTCTAAGTGTCTAACCAGTTGGGCCACATTAAAAAATAAAACACTGAAAAGATGCCCATCAGCATATGGGTGAGATTACTGCCAAGAGGCTACTGCCTACTCTTTTTCTCTACACCTTTAAAAGTCGTTAGATCTCTACTAGATAAAATTTAAATAATTCTACTCTTTCTCACAGAAATTACTTAACTTCCAACATTGAACAAATATACACTTCTCCCACTCCAAACACAACCATCAATAACAGAATGAACAACAGTAACTTAAAAAAAAAAAAAAAAAAGAGGCAGCCATATGAGAGAATTTTGTAATGTAAAAGAAAATGACCAATCTAAAGGAATTTAAACACATCCATTTTTATGAAGATTTAGAGCAAAAATCATATTATTAATCTTAATTCAGTATTCTCAGGCAAATTTTCAAACACTGCATCTATAAAAAACAGAGACAGATGTTAAAACACACTATAAATTTACAAAAAGTATGAATACTAGCACCAGAATAAACAAATATGGATAAAAATCCCAGAAATAACCCTAAGTATATCAAGGAATAATTGGTTTTACACGGACATTAAAAATTTCCGTATACCAACTTTAAAACCTCACTTTAAACAAAGTTCAAAGGTAATCAAATGTAAACAAAGCTAAAGGGGAAGAAACTAGAAAAATAAATTTTTAATATGATAAAGTAAATATTCTTGCAACATAAAGAGTTCCTAGGGACATCTGGGTGGCTCAGTTGGTTAAGCATTCAGTTCAGGTCATGATTTCATGGTGAGAGCAAGCCCCGCACTGGGCTCTGCACTGACAACATGGAGCCTGCTTGGTATTCTCTCTGCCCCTCCCCTGCTCATGCTCACTCTCTCCCAAAATGAATAAGCTTTAAAACAAATTGTTTGAAAAGCTCCTAAAAAACAGAAGGCAAACATTCCAACAGAAAAAATATAGAATTCAACTCAACAAATATATATTAAGCCCACTGTATTCACTTGCTGGGGCTGCCATAATAAAGTACAGCACACAAGGTGCATAAACAACAGAAATTTATTTTCTCACAATTCTGGAGGCTAGATGTTCAAAACCAAGGTTTTGGCAGGACTGATTTCTTCTGAGGCCTCTCTAATTGACTTGTTGATGGCTGTCTTCTCCCAATTTCTTCACATAGACTTCCCTCTGTTTATGTCTGTGTCCAAATTTCCTCTTCTAAGGACACTAGATTAGAGCCCACCCTAATGACCTTGTTTTAACTTAATTACTAAAGAACCTCTCTCCAAATACAGTCCCATTCTGATGTACTCAGAACTTCAGCACAGGAACAGGGGGAGGAAGAAGTGGGGAGAAGGAGGAGGGAAGACAGCCTGTAAGAAGTATCTACTATTTGCCATGCAACTTTCTAGGTACATCAATGTACAAAACAGACCACAATCCTTGCCCTATGGAGCTGACGTCTACAGAGATGTCCATGAGAGATGGACAATAAGCAGTAAACGTAATGAGTTATATATTAGAAGGTGATAAGCACTATGGAAAAAAACTAAAAGCAGTTTATAGAGGATCAAGGGTGCAAGGTGAGGTGTTGCAATTTTAAAACAGGATAGTTAAGGTAGGACTCATTGAGTAGGTAACATTTTAACAAAAATAGGCAAAAGAAATGAATGGTAAATCAGACATACTTAGAAATTTTAATTTCTCAATAAACATAGGAAAAATGTTCAACTGCAATAAAGCATCATTTATCATTTAGTGAAGTCAGACAAAAACATGTTAAAAATAAACCAAAAATTGGCCATGGTGTGGGATAAAAGGTTAACAGGAATATAAATGGGTATAATCAAAAAAGAGTAAAAAAATTAAAAGAAGAAAAAATATAAAAAAGTTCCCTACATTATATCATAACCAAAGGTGAATTTCAGATAGATCAAAGATCTAAATATTAAGGCAAAAATAAAAACGTAAAGTGTGGAAATTATTATAGAAGGAAACATTAATAAACACCTACATCAATTAATGATAAAGACTTTTTAAATAAAACTGAAAAAGCACAAATCGTACTACTGAGAAACGATGAAGAATTAGACCCTCTTCAACAAAGAACACCATCGACAGTATTAACTGACTGGGAGAAGAGAATTTTAACACTGAAAACCAATAATGGATTAATATCTAGAATATTTGGGAAATAGTTATACACCAAGATCAGAAAGGGAATAAAAAAAGGAAAACTTATAGATGGCCAAAGAATAACAATTATATGAAAAGCCAGAAAGGCTAACAAATGAAGATATGCTTAAACTCTCTAGTTACCAGAGAAATGCAAATTCTAATAATGAGCTACCAATCTATACAATTAAATTTACAAAAAATTCAAAGGAGGCAAACACCAAGCGTTTGGTTGACAACACTATTCAAAGGACAGACCTCATGTACTGCTGGTAGTCATTACCCCAAAACAATCTAGCAGTATCTATTTATGCTACAACCCAACAATTGTTGATTGATCTGATGATGCATCACAGATAAATCCTTGTTCCCAGAGTTCCATGAAGAAAGAAATACATGGTCATTCCCTGCGGTGCACTTTAGACAGAGAAATGAAGGTGAGTATCCACTAGCAGGAGAATGGAGTAACATGCAGATGTGTAAAAAAATATATTACCCAATAGTAAAAACTAGATGTTCTTCAATTAACTATGACGTATTAGATGACACACACAGCAGCATGGATTGGTCCCAAAGGTACTGTCATGAGTGAAAAAAGAATCTAAAGTACAGTATTATTTTTGTACTATGTTTGAAATATGTAATGTTTGTAATGTGTTTAAAAACACACACACCCAAAATGTCACTAGAAATATACAAAAATACACGCATTTGAGGACATATGTCAAACATATTAGGATGTGTACCTATCAGGAGAAAGGAATGGAAGTAGCAATAAAAAAAAAATCAAGGGGGAAAAAAAGCATGAAATCAAAGAGAAAGGCAAGGATCAATGAAATAAGTTATGAGTTGAGAAATAATATAAACTCTATTATTTTTGCCCAATGGCCGCAAAAGAGGGAAAATGAAAACTATTCCCATACAAATTTCTGAAATTAATCTTAAGATTCAAATTTTTGGAAAGATGAATAAAATTTTAAATTAAACCTGGAAGCATAACTAGGTGAAAATAAGCATAAAAATCTTCCATAAAAAGTGAGTTAAGATTTATACTGACAGTCATTAAAACAAAAAAGAAAACACACAAGTCTATAATACTTAACAGAAGATAGTATGGTTGCAGAAACAGGGGAAAAAATTCAGAAGTGGACCAAAGACTGTTAAATTTCAAGGTGTGGAAGAGTAATCTTCCTTGTGTCAAAAACTGAACAGTTTACCTATTCTCTCGGAGCCATACTCCTCCACTGCATCCACTGACTTGGAGAAACAGCCATGAAACAGATGAGTTCCAGATCAATTTAAATGAATAGTTTGATTTATATTTATAACCATTTCAATAATGAAGAAGGAACCCCAGATTTCATCCAAACCCAGTGATTTTTAAGTGGTTGTCGTTAAAACAGTTCCATTTGGCTGGTTTGAATATTTATGCCTTTACAATTCCAGACAGCCTAAAGAAAGAGTGGCAGCCAGAAGCTGAGACTATCCGTTTTGGCTACTGAATACTTGATACTTGTCCAGTATGGAACCCTCCAGACTTCTTCCACCCCACTTCCCAGTACTCTAGACATCCTTTATTTACAGGTGGTTTGCAGCTAATTATATTGGTAGAGCTCCCACTACCCTGAAAAACAAAACAAAACAAAACCCCTGCTGCTCTCAACTGGTTACATTAAATGAAGTTGAAGTGTCAGAAAATTCTTGGTATGATATACAGGAAAGAATCCAAAAACTTGGGAAAATAGTAATGCCAGAGTTCATTCATTATGAATGATCTACTCACCCACGCTCCTACATCCCCCAAGAGAATCCAGAAGATACTCAGTTGAGGAATTTAGAAATATATCGGTTGAGGAAAATACCAGTATCATTGAAAAGAGTCAGTATCTGTTCTCTGTTGAGCAAGGCTGCTGGTGATAATGCCCACAAGTAACACAGGTGCTATGATGTCAACAGGAATGATGAGATCTCGGGATGGTGTAAGGGTAGGAGCTTCATTTAACCACTCCAAGGAAAGAGAACATTGTTATTGTTACAGTGGCAGTCAGAAGTTTGAGTAGTAGTGACCTCTGGTATCAGATAATTAATGAGAGGACTAAGATGAATGAGTAGACTGCTAAGATTATACATGATTTATAGAACTCAAAAACCTGAGTCTGGTGAGCATAACCGACATGAGCCACCAAAATAGAGCAATAGCCCTCCACAAAATACTTCTGAGTTACTCCACACACCCCAAGCCACTTAAATGAAGGGGTTACTACATTCCATACATTTCCCCAAGGGAACAGGAGGCACTAGGCATAGGGATATACCTAGATCTTCAGAGGACTGTTGCATGGTAGCTTTGAGTTAATGTTAAACCCTATGAATTCAGAAAGCCACTGTGGTCAACTAATCAAAGATAAATCAAAGTCAGACATAAGCCAGTCTTACAGATAGATCAGTGTAACAATGGATTCATCCTATGATCATTTCCCCAGGTCCTTAATATAGACAGTTGAAACAGATATACTAGGAAATAGAAGAATCCTTACACTAGCTCTCTTATGAAGTAAAAAACTCTTTTATAGCGGGAAGGACAAAGTGGACACCTCGAGTACCATCTACCTAAGTAGTACATTTATAGAAACACCAGATAGCTCTGGAGAATTAGAAAGATTAGCACCACCACCAAATTCTTCAAAGTAGCTCAAGTAAGGATTTCTAACACATCCCTACTTACCCCCCACAACAGGCCTTAAAGAAGGAAAGTTTAATCAAGTGATTTTTCCAATTGAAGTTGCTGGTCCAGTTGTGGCCATTAAAGTAGTCAACCCAACTCCTATCACCTGGCATGCAGCTACTTTTCTGGCAAATTCTTTTTCTACCATCCAACAGACAGAGTAGTCAAGGCAGCTTGTGCTCACTTAACAGTGACAGCAGCAACTTTCACGGTTTTGTTTCAGGGCAGGCCAACTCTCAGGTTCTGCAAAACAAAGTAATCTATAGGAACCTTGATTTTTCCCAGCTCCACAGAGTAAGGCTTTAGTGTATACTAACACACTGATGGATTCTAGAAAGCAGGAAGCATCAGATGAAATATTCATCTTGATAAGATACATGTGGCAAAGAACCTGAGAAAAATTCCATGAAAATATAGAGGTCTGAAACATCAGTGACAATTGTGGACTCCCGTGATCTGAGGCAGGTCAGGCTACTCCCTAACAAAGCAAAAGGCAAATATCCATACATTTCGTCTCCACTTCCAAAAAGCAAGTATACTGACTGCTTGGAGGGTTTCTTTGGATTCCAGAGGCAACAGGCATGGTACACTGCATTGCCACCTCCCTCTTAACCCACCCCTATGGCTAAGTTCCCAGTGACCAGCTGACTGAGGAAGATCAGATTGCTGCAGCATTATTACTCAAGTAGCCTTGCAGAGAACAATGGAGATGTAAAACGTTGTGAAGAATTTAAGATGTCCACATGCCTGATCAAAACCTTTGAAATAAGATATTTGAGGATTAGAAATGGAAAGTGTAGGAAAAGGCACATCAACAGAAGGAGCATATAGTATTTTTGACTAATCAGAAAAGGACAGTAAGAGAAAACTTACTCTGCAGAAAACTTCAGATTTTGGGTTTACATGAGTGGCAGTGGCAGGAGTGGCCATTTATCACTGATTATAAGGTTCTGTTCCTGATGCAAAACTAGCATCAGTAGGAAACAACGTTCAACAACTTAATCTAGGGTTACATGGAAACAAGGGCAACAGTGGACATTTTCTCATTGGGCAAATCAGGCAATATGATTTTGGATAACTACTAGATATGTAATACCCTTTTTAATTTATGCTTTTTAATTCAGCCAGTGTGTCTGTGACTTTCAAATAAGAACACTATGATTCAGTTAGCATCCTAAAAGGACACAAATGATTTCAAGGTCTTTGAGGAGACTTTTTAAAAAGGTTTTTCTAAAGGGTTAAGGAAATCAAAAAAGAATGGTGCAGTATCCTGGGACTAGCAACAAAAAGTGTGAAGGAACAAGGACATAGAGTGGATATTGAATCCTAGAGAGAGTAGCTGTATGACAGGACAATTCAGGACAGTTGAAGCTGTGGCCTTCAGTAGAGGGACACACCCAACTTACAGCAAGATAGCAGTGAGGGAAGACAGTAAATAAACACAGGAATCTTGCTGTCTTCCCACCTTCTAATCTCCTGCCAGTGCATCCCATTGGTCAAACCTAACCGAATGCCAGAGGGCAAAACAGCCTATTGGTGCAGTCTATGAAGGTCATCCTTTGGAAAATAGAGCAGGTTGGAGAATAGTGGAGAATAAATTTGGAGGGAAAAAGTGAAAATATCTAGCACACTCTAACAGATCCTTTTATTAGTCATTCAGTTCATTTTCAGGTTTATATGGCAAAAGGTATTAGGGTTAAGATACCAAAATTTACAGCATTTTTTCATAATACTACAAAGATACAACACTGCCTAGGTAAGAGAAAGAAAATGGTCTTGAAGAGTAAGCAAGAGTATTTAGGGCTGAAGAGTACTTTTGTGGTACTCTTTCACTCTTTCTCTAAGGAATGTCCTCCCAGTTAACAGTCCCTACATCTTCATAGTTTTGTGTGCAAAAATACAAGAATTTCAAAATCAAATTAGTTTTCTAAAGTCTGTAGGTTCTCCAGCCAAAGAAACAAACTTGATTTTTTTTATGTTTATTTATTTTTGAGAGACAGAAAGACAGAGACATAGTCTCTGGGCAGAGAGAGAGGGAGACACAAAATCTGAAGCAGCCTCCAGGGCTCTGAGTTGTCAGCACAGAAACCTACGTAGGGCTGGAACCCATGAGCGGCGAGATCATGACCTGAGACAAAAGTCAGATGCTTAACTGACTGAGCCACCCAGGTGCCCCGAAGAAAAAATAAACTTTAAACCATCTTTGTTTCTTCTTTACCTCTCACACCCAATCCATCAGCAAGACTTGGTGGCTCAACCTCCAAAATATATTCTACATATACTGTTTTCTGGTATTAAGCCTCATTACAGTAAACTATCATCACTGCTCAAATAATCTTTCAAATGAGAAAAAAGGTTAAAACAATCTTCCAGCTATTCTATGAACTATTACTCTGTTGGATTTTCCTAATAACAATCACCATTATCCAAAATCATACTGTTCATTGTTTACTTATTGTCTTCTTCTTCATAAGGTGATAAGCTCCATAAGTGCTAAAAGTTGGCCACTTTATATTCTCCAGAACCTCGGATACTGCTGGACGAACAGTAGGCACTTAATAAATTTTTGATAAATGAATAAATGAATCTTAAAGCACTCTTCAATACTGAGTTTACCAAGAAAGTCACCCTATACTTTAATTAATATGTATACTGTTGTTCTGTGTGTGTTTGTGTAGGTATTTTGGAGGAGACCATGCATTCTTTGTTTTCAGGAATCCTATGAGGTTATGAATGGACTTCACTGACGTCTAAGTTGCATGTAACTTTCAAAAGAGAAATACATTTTATTAACTATTATCCATAGTAGGATATAAAAGTGACCAATTATTTACATTTTAAGAGGTTAAAATGATAATATCCTCTTTGGTTTGTCATCATGTCCAACAGGCTATATTAGTTTTGAGCATTAAAAAGCAGGAATTAAAAACAATCAAATTAGTTATCTAAAGTCTTTTGTATGCCATGGCAGGAAAGAAATGATTCTACATGTTTCTACAGAAACAACACAGAGTCAATGACAAATTCACTAGTTTACTAATTGTCCTTACATTGGTGAAGATCCTGAGAAATAAGACACAATTCCATGCTTCCGGTAACTCAAAAATCTATGTAAGATCTAAATCAATAAAGTTAAGTACAAGGCAAGTGATAATATAACAGCACAAACAAAAACATGGGAGCACCAAAGAGGGCACTGTGTCACCTTTGTTCAGTTAAGGCAGGCTTTAAAAGCTAAACTTGAGTTGAGCCAGGGTCAGGTTATAAAGGACTCCACCATGCTGAAGAGTTGGGATTTTAGCTGGCACTGAATGCAGTCTTTGACAGACATGGGCAGGTCACCTTTGTTTTAGGCACATTAGATTGACAAGATTATAAAAGGCTAATGGGACACAAGAGAAAACAAAAATCAGTTACGAGGTGATTTCTTTCACTCCCTGCAAAGGGCAAACTAGAGCAGAGTTCATCAACCTCTGTGAGGTGACTGTGAAACACAAAGCAAAACTTTCCTCTAAAGTTCAGGTCAAATAGCACATAGGCCATGAAATGTTTTTCTTCTCCTAGCATTACCACAAAAAGGCTTCAAGTTTTTGGGGGCACCTGCGTGGCTCAGTTGGTTAAACATCCAACTTTGGCTCAGGTAATGATCTCAAGGTTCATGAGTTTAAGCCTCACGTTGGATTCTCTGCTGTCAGCGCAGAGCCCACTTGGTATCTCCTCTCTCTCTCTATCTCTCTCTCTCTCACTCTCAAAAATAAACATTTAAAAAAAGACTACATTTTTTGGAGTGTTTTTGGGGGGCACTTCCAGAAGCCAGCTAAATGAAATCCAGTGAGAAAACCAGAAAAATTATTTTAAATTTCCCTTCTGGGGTATTTCTTCTTTCAGGTATGAGGAAACCACATTTGCTAAGAATTACCAGGAAAACCTTTTCATTGCTCTACGTATTTCAAATGTGTCATGTGTACTTTCCAAATTAAATGGCACTACATAAAAATGGTATGAAAAATTCAAAAAAAAAAAAGAAAGAAAGAAAGAAAGAAAAAGTGACAGAACCATCCGACTCCTCCACTCCTTTAGGAAAGAACAAACAATCCAACCTGCCCAGTTAGACAACTCCTCAAAACATCTTGCTGCTCACAAATTTCTGGAAGCCTCCTCCATTTGTGACTTTCATAGCCTCTCCACAATTCTGTACCAGGAAAACACACTTTAGTTATACTGACTTTATCATGAGTTACTTTCCCTTTTAAACTTTTCCCTGACTGGCCATTTTTCCCAGTAATATTAATCCCTTGACTCCTGAAGTTTTATCACTTGGCATTACTCACACATTTTGACTTTCTTCAAGAGCCTGTTCTTCCAACCTGACCACAGAACTAGCCAAGTACCCTGATCTTTGTATGGATCTTGAATGAGATTTAAATGAATCATAATCTAGGATTCCTTTTTCACTACAACTTGCTAGCCACACCAAACCTTCCTGAATACTGGGAAGAATATATCTAAAGAATAAAAATCATCAGAAACATACAAAAGAGAAGGAAAAAAATTAAAGCATTTGGTTTAAGCGATTTTTATTTTTATGATTGTTTTTGGATAGTCAGCTCATCATAAAAAGTTAGTACTGGGTCTCCACCTGGTGGCCAAAATTTCTATTTTTAAATTCTAAAGGACCTCATTATTTTTTGGTCTATCTTCTTGACAGTGAATTACAGAAGATAAAAGACACGATTAATTATCCTAAAAAGAATGGACAAACTCATGTAATTAATAATTCAGAAGATTATAAATTTGATAATATACAATTTAAAGGTATACTTATAAAATAAAGCCCAACAACTCAAGAATTGAGCCAAATCTCATGCAAGAAAAACAAAAACATAAGTATGTTCTGAATTGAGCACAGAATTGAGAAATTCTGTCACAGAAATTGCACTTATTATTCAGCAAATATTTATGGGGCACATATGTCGACAATTCCCCCCAAGTATAGGGACTATAGTGAAGATTAGCAAATTTCTTCCCTTCAAAGAGCTTATGTTCTACTGTGGAGAGAGAAACATTAACACATATACACCATAAGATCAGTCTGCCATCAATGTTATGACATAAAATAGAGTAAGAGGATAGGGAGTTATGGAAGGAGGATATGTTCTTTTATAGAGCAAGGTCAGGATTGGCTTCTATCAGGCAATATTGGAATAAGGGACTTGAATGAAATGAAAACTGTATACATTCCTAAGGAAAAGTATTTTAGGCCAAGGAATAGTATGCACAAAGGGTCTATGGTAGAAACATGCTTCAAGATCATTAAGTGAACAGCGTGGCCGGAGAACAGTGAGTGATGAGAAAGGCTGAAGAAGGAAAGATAGGAGAGGCAGCAATTCGCCAGATCTTGCACAGTCTTAGAGGCCACTCAAAGACTTTGAATTTTATTCCAAATTCGGAAGAAAGCCACTGGAGATTTTGGACCTAATCATATTGGGTTTTAATAGGCTCACTCCACCAGCTTTGTAAGACAGACTGGGTATACAGGGGAGAGGGCAAAAGAGGCAATAGGGAGACCAGTTACAAGTCTGCTGCAATAGTCCCAGTCAGACATGCAGCAGCTCTGGCTCTGGCGGTAGCAGTGCACAGAGTACAAGAGGGATGCGTTTCAGAGGCAGAACAACAGGGAGGTTTGTGAAGGAGGAGAAGAAGAGCAATCAAGGATAACATCAAAGTTTTTTTCTCATGACAAGTAGGTGAGCAGATGTCAATTACTAAGGTGAAGAACACTGGGGAACATCAGCTTTGGGAAGAAAAATAAGAATTTTAGGCATGCTAAGTTTGAATTGACTATTAGGCATCCAGTTGAAAATTTCAAATATGTGGTAGGATATATGGGTCTACAATGCAAGGGAAATATAAAAATGGAGATACAAACCCCAAGCAAGTGTTTTGTAACTTGTGTTGTTAATCAACGGGAAACCACGAATGGCTCACTCAGTACAATCTACCAGAATGAGTTGAACACATGTCAAATTGATGGCAGAATAATTCAGGACATGTGGGTAAATTTTACTATTGATTAGTTTCAAAGCACCTCATACGTGTTGACCATTATATAATGTCAGGCAATATAATGTGGAAAGAAAAGTTTCAGTCACTACACAGAAGCTTTCAGTTCCGGTAAGCTGACAAGATAAATAAAAATTAAAAAAAAAAAAAACATGAAACAAGCAATAAGAATGAGCAAGACAGCAGGGAAAGAAAATCCACGACGATAAGCATGAATCACATGAAGTGACAAAGGCCAGAAGGACAATGGTAGTTACATGACCAGAAGGCTAATTAGAAAACAAAACTTGTCACTTTTTTAAAAAGCTAATTACATCTAAGAATTCCATTTCACATTTAGGAAAAGTATTTCAAATAGTAAGTCACATGAACATCCCAATTCTGTAATACAGTCAAGTAAAAACATCCCAGATAAGTGAATTTTTAAGTCATATGAGATTCATATTTCTGGACTTGACTACATTTGTTGTTCTGGCTAGCTGCTTTCATACTCATAATGTAAACTTTTATGTATAGATAATATTACCAGTAAATTCACGATAAAAAGGTTATACTCCAAACACTGAAAATCTCAGCACACTGTGCGGATTTCTCCTTTGGAGATAAAGTAGATCAAGTTTTCTGACAAAGAATGACCAACATTGTGGCTAATAAAATTCCTGCTGCATGGTATACATTTAAGTCAACACATATTTTTGCTCGAAATATTTGTTGAATGTTCACTATATACTGAGCCCTATATTAAGTATTAAAATTTGAGGTGACACTTTTCAAGTATTAGAGATTGATATGATAGTCTCTATCCTTAATAAACATAATTAGGTATACTAATAAATTATATTGCATTCTTAGCACTATCTAGAGTGGGGTAGGGTAGGACCTCAATTAATAAATGTTTGCTGAATGAACAGTTAATTGAGTCTCTTTCTTTGGTTTAGGGTGATATTCAGAATGTAAAAGAGGAGCCATTTTTATAATCAGGTAGATAATATCCAGCATGGAATTAGGGAACCTTCCCATAATGAATTTAGTCTGGAGAACAAAGATATAGCAAGCAGATGGTCCTTTTTTTTTTTCCTTGCATTTCTGATCCAAGCAGTCCAGAGATATTTACAGGAAAGCTTACTGGTGCAAAGTCTCCAAATAAAACTTTTCTTGTTTCAGAATTCTGTGCCTGCCCCAAAGGTCCAACTTAGTTCAGATTCCCAACAAAAATCTCTTAAGTGGGATATAATGAACAAATTGCAAACATTTTTGATGACTTTGAGCGATCCCTGAAAATATCCATCACTACACTCTATAAAAAAGAGGAAACCCAGAGCACATTTATAGTAAGCAAAAATCAGGAGGTCAACAACAGGAGCTACCATAGATACAGAGAAAAGGAACCCTTCTTCATTTTGAGAGTGTAAATTGATGCAACCATTGGGAAAGCAATCTGATAATGTTTTCTGAAACTAAGTATGCCCACACTCCTACAACCCCATTCATGGTCAAATACACTATAGAATGTTAACTTTAAGTTAGGACTAAAATAGAACTGTATGATGAAAATCCCAAAGCATAAACAGAAAGTAAAATACATGTTACATAAAATGAATCCTTTTTGTACAATGTAGTTCACTACCAAGCAGAAGATATTTACAGTGTCCCAAAATGACAAAGAAGTAATATCCATGCCTGCACTAATCCAGTACAGGAGCCACTATTTGCATGTGGCTATTTAAATTTAAACTAATTAAAATTTAAAAGTCAACTCCACAATCCAGTAGTTACTATGGCTCAATAGTTTACATATAGCTAGTGATCCCTGTAGTGGAAATACCAGAATAACATTTCCAACATCACAGAAAGTTCTATTGGATATTTCTGATCCAGAGTATACAAGAAACTCCTGCAAATCAGTAGGGGGTAGGGGGAAGCCCAATAGTAAACTAGGAAAAGGACATGTAGGTTAACAAGAATTTTTTTTAATGCTCAAAAGTAGTAATAACACAACTAAAACCTAAAATACTGTATCATTATTATACCATTAATACTAAAAAAAATCAAAGTTGGGCAATGTCAAGTATTGATGAGAATGTGAAGGTACAGGAACAATCATGTAGAAGCGTACACTAGGGAAGCCATTCTGGAAAGCAATCTAACACTTCTCAAATATATGTATTCCTTCTCAGAAATCCTATTCATGACATATATTAAAAATTATCACCAAGATCCATCACTGGAACATGTAGGATTCATTAAAGAACTGTGGAAAAGGAAGAGGAAAAAGGACATATGAGGGAAGGGAGGCAGAGGGATAGAGTATCCAAGGGTCACTGGGGTGGCTCAGTCAGTTAAGCATCTGACTCTTGATTCTGGCTCAGGTCTTGATCACACAGGTTCATGAGATTGAGCCCCGCACTGGCCTGCACACTGACAGTAAGGAACCTTCCTGGGATTCTCTCTCTCTCTCCCTCTCTTTCTCTGCCCCTCCTCCCCTCACACTCTCTCAAAATAAATGAGTAAGCTTTAAAAAAAAATGTATTAGTATCTAAAATCAATACAAAAAAGACAACAACCCAACTAGAAGGTGGGGGGCAGTGGGGGGAATAAAGGAACAGAGATTTTATTAAGGCAGTAGCATAAATAGGCAATAAGCCAAAGGTGTAACTAATTTATTATCTAAGAAATGCCCACTAAAACAACAGTGGGAACACAGCCATGGTGAGAAGATGGAGAGTTGGGCCTTTGTGGCCACCGTATCAGAAGAACTGGGGTGGTGAACATGACCTGCTGGTCAAGTGATTGGTTACTTAAAATGGGACTGAACAATTAAGTAAATATACTGAGAAATAGTGGAGGCCGGTATCTCATTACAATTATGAAAAAGGGGAAGGTATAATTAGAGTTCAGTAAATACTTGGGACTTTCAATATTTAGAGAAGATATATGTAGAAGTGCATATGAATGTATATGTAGACATATACATGTTAATACAAATATAACTACCAACTGAAAGGGGTAGAAACAAGACAGACAGTATAAATCAACACACAAAAGTCCAGATCTCAGTTTATAATTATTATTCACTAAAAGATAGCAGGACTCCTTGAAATGGCTGATTCTAAGGTTAAGGTACTCTATGGTAAGGAAGGGTTCAAAGTATTATGGGTACATATTAAAATAGAGCAATCAGTTCAAAGGAGTTCACACTGGCCAGTCCTGTGACAATTTAGGGATCAAAATGCATAATGATAGTAATGAATTATAACTTTTAAAATAAAATAGAAATCCATGAGTCATTACTGATATGAGTACAGGAATGAATAAGTTAATAATAAATCTGTGTATCTAGAAGGAATGATGGAATTAGAAAATCATTTGGCAACCATTATAGTCATATTTGATTAAACAAGAATTAAGGATTACAAAACTAGTAGGTGAATGATGAATAAGAGGCTATTTATACAACCTTATAAAATAATTACAGCTACTCATTAATCAAACATAAAAATTACAGATAAATCTGGGAGACACTACCCTAGGAAAATGATATTAGGAAAATGATATAAGTTGACATCATCAGTAAGGGGACAAACTAATATTGTGTGCTTCCTCATAGAAGTACAGAAGAACAGAGCATCATTCCTATGGAATTCATGCCATGCCAAAATGCATACCAGAAACCTAATCACAAGAAAACATCAAACCCAAATTCAGAGTCATTCTACAAAAACTGGCCTGTGTTCTTCAAAACTCTCAAAGTCATGAATGTCAAGAAAATTGAGAAAGTGCTCCAGAATGAAGAAGACTAAGAAACATGACTACCAAGGGTGACATATGACTTAGATTTAATCCAAGATCAAAAAGAGAGCAATTATAAAGAACACCATTAGAATAATTGGCAAATTGTGAATGTAGGTCTATGGATTGGATTGTAGGGATTACATGTCCATTTCCTGATTTTATGCAGTGTCCTTGTTTATAGGAAATATACACTGAAGCATTAAAATTAACCATTTGAGAATAGGTTGCATATCTAAGTATATTTATATACATCCATATGCTATATACATACACACAAATCCATATATGTATGTACACATATACATACATACATATACAAACTCAGAAATATAGGGCAAGTATGGTAAATTGAGAAATCTGGGTGAAGATTTAAAAGGAAAAATTTGTAGAAGTATTTAATTTTAAAATTTCAAAATAAATTATGAAATTCATTTTACATCCAAATTAGTAAACATTAAATACCTATCAATATTAAGTGTTGGTGAGCATATTAAGAAATACCAATTTTCATAAACTGCTAGTATAATTTTAAAAATCTGTAAAATATCTGGCAGTAACTAATAAAATTGAACATTGCCACACAGTATGGCTTGGCAGCTACAGTCCTAGGAATAAACTCTAAGACACTCTTGCATATGTGCAGAGACCTATACAAAAATATCTTATGGCATCATTTGTAGAACACCAAAACTAGAAAAAAAAACAATGTCCAAACAGAAAAACTGTGGTATATCCATATAGTAGGGTATCATACAGCAATTAGAATGAATGAGCTCTTCGGCAAATGGTGCTGGGAGAACTGGACAGCAACATGCAGAAGAATGAAACTGGACCACTTTCTTACAACATAAACAAAAATGAACTCAAAATGGATGAAAGACCTAAATGTGAGACAGGAAAGTATCAAAACCCTAGAGGAGAAAACAGGCAACAACCTCTTTGACCTCAGCCACAGCAACTTCTTACTCAACCAGTCTCCAAAGGCAAGGGAAGTAAAGGCAAAAATGAACTACTGGGACCCCTCAAGATAAAGAGCTTCTGAACAGCAAAGGAAACAATCAACAAAATTAACAGGCGACTGATGGAATGAGGAAAGATATTTGAAAATAACATATTAAAGAGTTAGTATCCAAAATCTATAAAGAACTTACTAAACTCAACATCCAAAAACAAATAATCCAGTGAAGAAATGGACAAAAGACATGAATAGACACTTTTCCAAAGACGACATCCAGATGGCTAACAGACACATGAAAAGATGCTCAACACCACTCATCAGGGAAATACAAATTAAAACCACAATGAGATACCACCTCGCACCTGTCAGAATGGCTAAAATTAACAACTCAGGAAACAACAGATGTTGGCAAAGATGTGGAGAAAGAGGATCTCTTTTGCACTGCTGGTGGGAATGCAAACTGGTATAGCCACTCTAGAAAACAGTATGGAGGTTCCTCAAAAAATTAAAAATAGAACTACCCTACAACTCAGCAATTGCACGACTAAGTATTCATCCAAGGGATACAGGTGTGCTATTTCGAAGGGGCACATGCACCCCTATGTTCTAGCAGCACTATCGACAACAGCCAAAGTATAGAAAGAGTCCAAATGTCCATCGATGAATGAATGGATAAAGAAGATGTGGTATACATGTATGTGTGTGTGTGTGTATACAAGCATATATGTGTGTGTGTGTATATATGTATGTGTGTATATATGTATACACACACATATACGTACAATGGAGTATTAGCAATCAAGAATGAAATCTTGCCATTTTCAACCATATGGATGGAACTAGAGGGTATTATGCTAGGCGAAATTAGAAAAAATAAGTATCATATGACTTCACTCATGAGGAGTTTAAGATACAAAACAGATGAACATAAGGGAACAGAAGCAAAAATAATATAAAAACAAGGAGGGGGACAAAACACAAGAGACTCTTAAATACAGAAAACAAACTGAGGGTTGCTGAAGGGGTTGTGCATGGGGGGATGGGCTATGAGTAAGGGGAATTAGGGAGGACACTTGTTGGAAAGAGCACTGGGTGTTATACATAGGAGATGAATCACTGGAATCTACTCCTGAAATCATTATTGCACTATATGCTAACTAACTTGGTTGTAAATAAATAACTTTTAAAGATAAATAAATAAACAAGTGCTTAAGAACAAAACAATAGGATTATGTCAAAGGAATACAAGAGGCAAATGAAAGAGGGTTCAACAGCCAAAGCCGGAACAATTAGAATAAAAAACACAGCACTGGAATATAACCTAAAGTATGAAGTATATATCCATGAGCCCACACTTATAAAAAGGAATGATGAAATATTTAAATGGGGGAGAAAAGACAAATATCTTCTACAGAAAAAAACCTTAAAAATTATAACACTTAATATATGAATACACCTAGAAATGTCTATTTAAAGATGTACAAGATTCTTTTGAAAATTATAAAATATTTTTAGAAGATTTTAAAGAAGCTAAGTTTAAGAACATACCATATTCACAGACTTGAAAATTCAATATTATGAAGCTGTAATTCTTCTGTAAATGATCTAGAGATTGAATGAAATTTCAATAAAAATCACAACAGTGTACTTTTATAGAAAATTAAAAAGCTAGGGGCGTCTGGGTGGCTCAGTTGGGTGAGCATCCCACTTTGGCTTGGGTCATGATCTCCAGGTTCCTGGGTTTGGGCCCCACATGGGGTTTTGTGCTGACAGCTCAGAGCCTGGAGCCTGCTTCAGGTTCTGTGTCTCCCTCTCTGCCCTACACCTGTTCATGCTCTGTCTCTGCCTCTCAAAAATGAATAAACGTTAAAAAAAATTTTATTTTAAAAAAGAAAAGATTAAAAAGCTATCATTAAAATGTTTATGGAAATGCAAAAGCCAACAAGGGCTAAGGCAATCTTTAAAAAGCTAGTGAATACAGGCAGCTTTCAAGATTTAGTGTAAGGTTACAATAATTAAATACAGTAGGGTCCTTAACTTTATGGTATTGTCAATGAAAGAAACACAAAGTCCAGAAACACATCCAGGATAGTAAACACTTGATTTATGTTCAAGAGGATTTATCAGTTCAACAGAGCATGTACAGCCTTTTTCAATAAATGCTATGAAGTCAAATGAATTTCTATATGTAAAAAGTGAATATTGACCACTTTCCCATAACTAACATCAAAAATTTTAAGTGAATTGTAAATTGAACTCAATAAAATTCTTCTAGGAAACTGTTTCATTAATTTAGGGTATTTTAAGATTCCTTCAACAGGACACAAAAAGCACTAAATATAAAGGAAAATAAATGTAGAATTAAGAGCTTGCAATAATCATAAAATATGTACACCCATAAGAAGTTAAAAAAGAAAAGGATGACCAAAAGTGGAAGACAAAGGGCATGATTCAAAATATATAAAGAATTCCTATAAATCAATAAGAAAATGTCTGCCTAATAAGAAAGTGGCCCAGAAAGAACAATGAACAATTCTTAATTTAGTGACCACTGGGCATATGAAAAGTTGTTCTACTTTATCAGAAATGGAAACCAAAACTACAGTCAGATACCTGTAACCACCCATAAAGACAATGCTAAGTGTTGGTGAAGATGTGAAATGGAATTCTTACTCACTAGTAGAAGAATAAACTGGTACAATGACTTTGGAAAACTTCTGAGACAATAATTACTGACCTACTGAAGCTAGAAATCTACATGTTCTATGAGCCATCAGTTTCTCTCTGAAATATATATCCAACTGAAATATATGCACAAAAGCATCAAGAGTAATGTTCAAGAATGTTCATAGCCATATTCCATGTAGCCATTCACCGAAAAAGAAATCCAAATATCCATCAACAGTGGAATAATTACATATTCATACAATGGAATACCACACAGCAAGAACTGCTGCACACCACAATGTAGATCTCCCAATGAAATTTTAAGAAGACATTGAATATGAAAAATACACATTGTATTAATTTATATTAAGGTCAATGAGCAAAAAAACAACTGTAATGTTTAGGAATCCAGTTTAGGAGGCAAAAATAGGAACAAAATCAGGAAGGCAATGATCATAGATATCATGACAAGGATATCGAGGATAATGCAGTTTTAATAATTACAAAGAGACAAGAGGGGCACCTGAGTAACTTGTTTAAGCATCTGACTCCTGGTTTGGGCTCAGGTCATGATGTCCTAGTTTGTGGGATCTAGTCCCGCTTTGGGCTCTGCAATGACAGCACAGAGCCTGCTTGAGACTGTCTCTCTGTCCAGCTCTCTCTGCCCCTCCCCCACAAGAGCCAACACATGCATGTGTGCTCTCTCTCAAAATAAACTTTAAAAAAAAAATACAAATTATTCTCAGTGACTGGCTGGTGATTACATGGGTCTGTTTACTTTGGGATAATCCTTTAATACTGTACTTTGCTGTGTATATGTTATCTTTCAATTTTGAAAAGTTTAATAACTCCAGATGGATTAAGATTTAAACTTAAAACTCAGACAATAAAAACTTTGCAAAGTGAAAAAAAGGCAGGGAAGGAACTTGGAATATACAATCCATGTGTGAGAGAGACTTTAATTACATGCCTAGGAAATTCAGTGCCTAAAACAGATACACCTGTTTAATTGTATGAAGTGTTAAAACTTTGTTGGCTTGTGTACAAAATATTTGTAAACCGAGGTGATAAACAAGGGGTTAACATCTTACAATATACAAAGTGCAAGCATTAAAGTCAGAAAACTCAGAAAAATTCAGGATCAACACACATGTAAAGTTGTTCAAATTCTCTAGTAATCAGGAAATTAAATAATCATTTGACCTTCTTATACAGGCAGAAATGTTTAAAATGCTATAAAATGTATTAATGGTAATGTAGGGAAAAAGGTATTCTCATACACAGTTTTTAAAAGCAATATAGTAACATCTATTCAAACACGTATTCGATTAAAAATGTTATTTCACCCAGCAATCTCACTACTAAAAAGCTATCTCAGAGAAACAAAGTTACCCCTATATAATGATATACATCCACAGATATGTATCACTGTCATGTTCAAGGTGGCAAAAAAATGTCTATCAAAAGAGAAGTTGCTGAAAACAAAATTAAAATACATCTGTACTTTTTAAAATCACGCACACATTTAACAGAACTGCATTACTTCTTAGGTTTTTGATGTGCTAAGAAAAGTAACATGCAGAAAATTACGCGTGATCTTTTTTCTAAAACATAACAAAAGCACATACATTGTGTTTGTTTACATAATTATATTCATTCATTCACTGAATTATATGCACATGAAGAAAACCTAGACTTATGACCTACCTTAGGGCAGGAGTTAGAAATTCTATGGATGGAAAAATAAGGGGAACCCAAGCAAATGAAAATAAAGTGCAGGAAAAAAAAAACATACCTAAGAATGAATAACATGGTCATATTTATTCATTTATATTAAATTTATATATATATATATATATATATATATGTATATACACATATACATATATATGTGAGGCTTCTGTAGAATACAATGTTTCTTCAAAAAAATCTATCGTCTGTTTAGGCAGCTGAAATATATTTTTCCTTTAAAAGAAAAGTCTTAAGTATTGAGAAAATAATCCTAAAAGAGGAGTAGAAATAAAGCTAAAAGGAATTTAAACCACAGAAATGAATGCCACTAGATGGCAGTAAAACCCTCAAATTATAGAAACATTTTTATCTGCTAGAAAAACTTGCTTTTATCTTCATCTCATAAAAGTGTTCAAGTTATGTATATATAGATCACGAATAAAGTCCCTTAAAATATAGACTTTAACCCTTATTAATAAAAGAGGTTAACATTAATATATAATTACCTATATCGTAGGTCATCTATAAGTCATTTTCATTTTTTAAAACTCATGAATAATGCCCTCTAAAAAGTTGACAAAATATTTAATATGTATTCATCTCAAATCTATGTGTAAAATATTGAGGCAAACTGAAGGAATCATATTTATTGAGTTTTAAATCAAGTAGAACACAATGCAAACTAAATGGAACGTTTACAAATAAACTAGTACAGTGGCACATCTACTCTCTGGAATTCAGATAGCCAAAGGACTTAGCATCCCAAAACCAAATAAATGAATAAGCAAGCCATTAGGCAATAAAATGTGTCAGACTTTTTCACTGAAATTCACTTTACTCATTACCAGGCCTCTTTACTCTTACTATACACCAAGAACGCTGATGATTCTTTATAACATGGTTTATAAGTTATCCAGTTGTTCCAGTTACTACCTCGAGGCTTAGTGTATAAAACACAACTATTCTATTAAGTTTATGGGTCCTGAAGCTTAGGAATTTGGGTATGAACATGATGGAGCTGGCTTGTCTCTGTACAATACCCATGGCTTCAGCAAGGAAAACTCAAATGGCTGGGCTCTGGAACTGTTGACAGGAGCCCCTACACATTGCCTCCCCACATGGCTTGCGTTTCCTCACAATCTGGATGTGGTATTTGGATTTCTTGCATGATGGTCCAAGATACCAGGTACAAGTGTTCCAGAAAATAAGGTGAAATCTACATTACCGTTTGTGAACTACCTTTTTAAGATCACACAGCATCACTTCTACTCTATGCTTTGGTCACAGCACTCATAAGCCTGCACAGATCCAAGGGAAGGATAATTATATTCCCCTTCTTGATGGGAACAGCTAAGTCAAAGTAGATGAAAGCTTAGAAAATATTACTGAGACAACCTTTGGATAATAAAGTGTGACGCAGTTTGCCCTCTGGCCCCAGTTCATATCATTCCCATATGTAGAATATACTACACCCTCCCCCAAGACCTCCAAAGTCTCAATCCATTATGGCATCAGAACAGTCTCAGACCTCATCATCTAATTCAGGTCCAAGTGTAGATTAGGCTCCCAGAAGTAGTTCCCCAAGGACAATCCTCTTGATCTGAAGACCTATGAAACAAAGTGGCATGTTAGCCCACACACATCCAACATACCACTGTGGGGCAAGCATAGAACAACTTCTATAGCACACTCATTCAAAACTAAGAATCAGAACACATGCAGTAATTGCTTGGAAATCTCTTGAATTTCCAAATTGCTTGGAAACTAAATCCTCAGTTCATTAGATAGATTTTCATGTTTTCCATACTATGGCAGTGGCAATTTTGCTAGATTTTCTTTAATATATATAACAAAGATTTCCAGTCTCCTTTCCTCCAGCTTTCAACATTTTCCTCAACTTCCTTAAAGCCCTCACAGACAGCCTCCTTGAGGACCTTCAGGTTTCCTTCCAGTTTCTGCCCACTCTTCAGTCCAAAAGTTATAGCAACATCTCATATCTGGTACCAAAGTCTATTCCATTTATTATTTATTTCCATGTAACAACTTATTCTGAAACCCAGTGATAAAAATAATAATATTATGTCACAGATCCTATGAGGCAGAAATTTGGAGAAAACATCGAAAAGTTGGCTTATCTGTGTTCCACAATGTCTGGGCCTTATCTAGGGAGACTCAAATGGTCCTACACTGGAACTATCAAAAAAAAAAAAAAAGGATCTAAACATAACCTGTTCATGTAGCTTCAGTTCCCTCAAAGCATGGCGGCCTCAAGGTAATTGGATTACTTACATGGCAATGCAGCATTAAGCGTAACTATTCTAGTGAACAAGTCAGAGGTACATAGCCTAATATGACCCAACTTCACAAATCAAGCACCATCACTTCTCCATACTCTTTGAAGAGTATGGAGACAGGAGATAGTGTTGTGGCCAAATTCAGAAACTAAAATCCTCTCTGTCAGTTTATCTAGAAATGAGTGATGAAAACAAAGTACTACAGGCAATACGCACAATGACAGGAGGGAACACGAATGCTTGTAACACATGTGTTTTTTCTGTCTCTCAAAATCCTATTAAAATAACATGGAAAAAATAACATGGGAAAAAAAGCCACTTTGGGCTCCTCATGCACTGAACAAAGAAGAAGAGTTGTATATATTGACTGAGGCGCCTGATCCAGCTTCTACTAGAGAACTAGGGCAGAAATTAAACAAGAGATGAGAAGACTATGCCCAGAATCCAAATGATTGCCTGTATTACCTCCAAGTGCTTCCTTATTGAATGGTAGAAGTTTAGTGACAAACTAGGGAAGTCTTGTCTTGGCTGCAAAAGTAACTGCCCTATGATAAACAACTGGACCCAAAACCTAGAGAACATATAAAACTGTTTGCAGGCGTTGCACAGCACCCATGGAAGGGCTACAATCCTTGAGAAAGGTAACATGCGTGATTCGTCCAAAATTATTTGAACCATGGGCAGGAAGTGAGGTCAAGCATGGAGCAGTTTTACTGAATTAAGGATGCAGAAATCAAAGGTCAAGGCTATTTATAGCAACTGGGATTTGTGTGCCACAGTTAGAGCCACAGAGAATGAAACCCAGAAGCTTGCATGGTAATTCTCCAGGTCCTCAGCAAACTCCTAGTCCACAAAGCTACAGGGCAAGACTCCATAGTTAGTGTAGCTATGTTAAGAGGTTGAAAGCTGAGAAGAGATTCTGGAGGCAACAGAGTGCTTGGGAGATTTTGCAGTTTGGGCCAAGCCAGAATAGAAGCACCCTGGAAAAACAACCCAGGCATTCAGCGGAGACCCCAGAAAAGTTATGCCATAGAAGATACAAAAAGCATGAAAACAAAATTAAATAGATGTGCCCTTAAACTAGATCTTGATAAAATCCAAGTGATCCATTAGCAATTTAACCACCTACCAGAACAAAAATTTTAAATCTTAAGAGGATAACATAATCCAAAACTACAATATACATACACAGTGTCTTCCATGTAATTAAAAAACAGGGGAAAAAAGAGGAAAAAGTGACATATAACCAAGAGAAATTATTAAAGTAGACATTAGTGATAAAAACTCTCAAACTTGGACTAGAAAATATCTTCCTCAACCTGATTAAAGGTTAAAACACCTATCACAAATATCATAATAGTGTAAGACAGAAGGCCTTTCTCCTAACATGGATGAGACATGGATGCCTGCTTTCACCACTTTTCAACGTTATACTGGAGTACTCTCTGCCAAGAAAAAAAAAGGGGGAAAGGATCCAAATGGAAAGGGAAAACTTAAATTTTACTTGCATCCAACATTCTATATGCAGAAAATCCAAAGAACTATACTCATACACATATAAATTAGAATAAACAAGTACAGAAAGGTTACAGAATACAAGGTCAAAATCCAAATCAATTGTATTCCAGTAAACAATGAACAATTAGAGAATTAAATCAACAACATATTTCATGCAACAAAGGAAGAAAATATCTAGAAATAAAGAGTAAGAGTTTCAAGACTTGTGCACTAAAACTTACAAACATTGTAGATGGAAATTAAAGATAAACACACAGATATTCCCTGTTCATGGATTGGAAGATTCAATATTGTTAAGATAGCAAGTCTCCCCTAAAGAATCTATAGATTGAATCAACTGCTGTAAAATCTAGCTTTTTTGTATTTTTTAGAAATAAAAAATGATCCTTACATTCATGTGGAAATGTAATAGACCCAAAACAGCCAAAGCAATATGGAAAAAAAGAGAGAGAGAGAGAGAGAGAGAACTTACCCTTTGATTTCAAAAATATTCCAAAGCTAGAGTAATCACAACAGTGAAGTACAGGCAAGAGACTAGTCCCATAGATCAATGGAAGAGAATTAAGAGTCCATAAATAAATCATTTTGGGTCAAGTGATTTTGCCAAAGGTTCCACAACAACTCAGTGAACACAGAATAGCCTTTTAAAATAAATGGTGATGCCAAGAAGCATAAAATACCTAGGGATAAATCTAAACAAAGATGTAAAAGATCTGTATGCTGAAAACTATAGAAAGCTTATGAAGGAAATTGAAGAAGATATAAAGAAATGGAAAGACAGTCCGTGCTCATGGATTGGAAGAATAAATATTGTCAAAATGTCAATACTACCCAAAGTTATCTACACATTCAAAGCAATCCCTATCAAAATTGTACCAGCATTCTTCTCGAAGCTAGAACAGGCAATCCTAAAATTCATATGGAACCACAAAAGGCCCTGAATAGCCAACGTAATTTTGAAGAAGACCACCAAAGCAGGAGGCATCACAATCCCAGGCTTTAGTCTCTACTACAAAGCTGTAATCATCAAGACAGCATGGTATTGGCACAAAAACAGACACACAGACCAATGGAATAGAATAGAAACCCCAGAACTAGACCCACAAATGTATGGCCAACTGATCTTTGACAAAGCAGGAAAGAACATCCAATGGAAAAAAGACAGTCTCTTTAACAAATGGTGCTGGGAGAACTGGACAGTAACACGCAGAAGAATGAAACTGGACCACTTTCTTACACCAATCATAAAGAGAAACTCAAAATGGATAAAGGACCTGAATGTGAGACAGGAAACCATCAAAACCCTAGAGGAGAAAGCAGGAAAAGACCTTGCTGACCTCAGCCGTAGCAATTTCTTACGTGACACATCCCCAAAGGCAAGGGAATTAAAAGCAAAAATGAACTACTGGGACCTTACGAAGATAAAAAGCTTCTGCACAGCAAAGGAAACAACCAACAAAACTAAAAGGCAACCAACGGAATGGGAAAAGATATTTGCAAATGACATATCGGACAAAGGGCTAGTATCCAAAATCTATAAAGAGCTCACCAAACTCCACACCCAAAAAACAAATAACCCAGTGAAGAAATGGGCAGAAAACATGAATAGACACTTCTCTAAAGAAGACATCCGGATGGCCAACAGGCACATGAAAAGATGCTCAACGTCACTCCTCATCAGGGAAATACAAATCAAAACCACACTCAGATATCACCTCACGCCAGTCAGAATGGCCAAAATGAACAAATCAAGAGACTATAGATGCTGGAGAGGATGTAGAGAAATGGGAACCCTCTTGCACTGCTGGTGGGAATGCAAATTGGTGCAGCCACTCTGAAAAACAGTGTGGAGGTTCCTCAGAAAATTAAAAATAGACCTACCCTACGACCCAGCAATAGCACTACTAGGAATTTACCCAAGGGATACAGGAGTACTGATGCATAGGGGCACTTGTACCCCAATGTTTATAGCAGCACTCTCAACAATAGCCAAATTATGGAAAGAGCCTAAATGTCCATCAACTGATGAATGGATAAAGAAATTGTGGTTTATATACACAATGGAGTACTACGTGGCAATGAGAAAGAATGAAATATGGTCCTTTGTAGCAATGTGGATGGAACTGAAGAGTGTGATGCTAAGTGAAATAAGCCATACAGAGAAAGACAGATACCATATGTTTTCACTCTTATGTGGATCCTGAGAAACTTAACAGAAACCCATGGGGGAAGGCAAGGGAAAAAAAAAAAGAGGTTAGAGTGATAGAGAGCCAAAGCATAAGAGACTCTTAAAAACTGAGAACAAATGGAGGGTTGATGGGGGGTGGGAGGGAGGGGAGGGTGGGTGATGGGTATTGAGGAGGGCACCTTTTGGGATGAGCATTGGGTGTTGTATGGAAACCAATTTGACAATAAATTTCATATATTGAAAAAATAAATAAAAATAAAATAAATGGTGATGTAAAAATTGGAACTCCACCTGCAAAAAAATAAAGTTATATCCCACCTCATACCACATACAAAAATTAACTCAAAATAGATCAGAGACCTAAATATAAGTTAAGATTTTAAAACTCTTAGGAGAAACTTTTATAAATATTCGCCATCTTGGATTAGGTAATGACTTCCTATGTATGACACCAAAAGCAAATGCAAAAGCAACAAAAATATGGATACACACTGGACTCCATCAAAATTAAATAATTTGTGATTCAAAAGGAGATCAAAGTGAGAAGACAACCCAAAGTGGGGGAAAATATTTGTAAACCATATACAGGATAAGGGACCTGTATCCAGAAACAAACTCTTACTACTCAACAATAAAGAGACAAAAAAAATATTAATGGTAACAATTTTTGAAAACTTTTATTTAAGGAAGATATACAAATGGCTAAGAAGCACATGGAAAGATACTCAATATCATTAGTGAAATGCAAACTAAAACCAAAAGATACATTTTCACATCCACTAGGATGGCAAGAATGAAAATGACAGATGAAGAACCAAGAGATGGTTCTTTGAAAATATAAGCAAAACTGATAAATCTTTAGCCAGACTCATCAAGAAAAAAGAGAACTCAAATGAAATGATAAATGGAGAAATAACAAACTACACCACATAAATAAAAGGTAAGACTATTATGCCAACAAATTGGACAACCTAGAAGAAATGGATAGATTTCTAGAAGCATAACCTTCCAAAATTGAATCAGGAAGCAACAGTAAATTTGAACAGACCAGTTACTAGCAATGAAATAGAATCAGTAGTCAAAAAATCTCCCAACAAACAAAATCCAGGACCAGACAGCTTCACAGGTGAATTCTACTAAACATTTACATGATTTAAAGGATTTAAATTTGATGAAGAATCAGTACGCATTCCTCTCAAATATTCCAAAAAACAGAAGAGGAAGAAAGCTTTTAAATTCATTCTAGCAGGGCAACATTACCCTGATACCAAACCAAACACTACAAAAAAAGAAAACTACAGGTCAGTATCTGTGATAAACATAAAAAATTCCTCAACAAAATATTAGCAAACCAAATATAATACATTAAACAAAATCATTCACATCAAGTGCAATTTATTCCAGATATGCAAAGGTAGCTCAATATTCATAAATATATTCAAAATGATATACCACATTAAGAAGAGAAAACATCTCAACAGATTCAGAAAAAACATTTGATAAAGTACAACATCCATTCATGATAAAAAATGTTCAACAAAGTCGATGTAGAATGAACACACCTCAACGTAATAAAGGCCATATATGAAACATGCACAGCTAACATCATACTCAATGGTGAAAACTGGGACCCTTTCCTCTAAGATCATGAACAAGACAAGGATGGTCACTCTCACCATTTTTATTTGACATAGTAGAAGTCTGTGCACAGCATTTAGACAAGAAAAAGCATCCAAATTGGTAACGAAGAAGTGAAACTTTACTATTTGCAGATTATATTAAAATGTGTATAAGAAACCGCTAAAGACTCCAGAAAAAAAAAAAAAAAAAACTACTAGAACTGTTAAATGAATTCAGTAAAGTCACAGGATACAAAATATATAGAAATCTACTTAATTACTATACACTAATAATGAAATAGCACAGGGAAATTAAGAAAACAATCCCACTTACAATTGTACCAAAAATAATACCTAGGAACAAAACTTAACCAAGGAGGTGAAAGACCTATATTCCAAAAACTATAAAATGTTGATGGAAGAAATTGAAGACACAAATAAATGGAAAGATGTTCCATGCTCATGGACTAGAAGAGCCAACATGGTTAAAATGTTCATACTACCTAAAGCAGTCTATGGATTTACTGCAATCCCTATCAAGATAATCAACATTTTTTACATAACTAGAATAAATAATCCTAAAATTTGTATGGAACCACAAAAGACCCCAAATAGCCAAAGCAGTCTTCAGAAAGAACAAAGCTGGAGTATTATAATCCTAGATTTCAATGTATGCTACAAAGCTATAGTAATTAAAACAGTATGGTATTGGCACAAAAACAGACACACAGATCAATGAAACAGAATAGAGGGCCCAGAAACAAACCCACACTTATATGTTCAATGAATCTACAATGCAGAAGGCAAGAATATATAATGGGGAAAAGATAGTCTCTTCAAACGGTGCTGGGAAAACTGGAGAGCTACATGAAAAATAATAAAACTGGGTCATTTTCTTACACCATACAGAAAAATAAACTCAAAATGGATTAAGGACCCAAATGTGAAACTTTGAAACCATAAAACCCCTTGAAGAAAACATAGGCAGTAATTTCTTTGATATCAGCCATAGAAATATTTTTCTAGATAGGTCACCTTGGGCAAGGGCAACAAAAGCAAAATTAAACTACTAGGACTACCCCAAAATAAAAAGCTTTTGCACAGCAAAGGAAACCATCACAAAGCAGACCACCGCCTATTTACTGAATGGGAGAAAATATTTATAAATGACATATCTGATAGGGGCTAATATCCAAAATATATAAAGGACTTCTATAACTCAACACCAAAAAACAATCAAATTACAAATGAGTGGAGGACTTGAATAGAATTTTTCTAAAGACAACATACAGATGGCCAACACACGAAAAGATGATCAACATCACTAATCAGCTGGGAAAAGCAAATTAAAATCACAATGAGATATTACCTCACATCTGGCAGCCAACATCAAAAACAGAATAAATAACAAGTGTAAACAAGGACGTGGAGAAAAAGGAACCCTCATGCACTGTTGAAGGGTATGTAAATTGGTTCCACTACTAGGGAAAATAGTATGTAGGTTTCTTACATTAAAAACAGAATTACCATATGATCCAATAATTTCAGTACCAGGTATTTACCCAAAGAAAATAAAAATGCTAATTTGAAAAAGATACATGCACTCCTATGTTTATTTCAGCATGATTTATAATAGCCAAGAAATGGAAGCAACCCAAGAGTCCATCCATAGATGAATGGATGAAGAAAATCTGGTACATGTATTTGCAATGGAATATCAGTCACTCAAGAAAAAAAAAAAAAGGCAAGGCAGCAATCTTCCCAGGTACACAAATGGACCTAGAGGCTATAATGCTAAGTGAAATAGGTCAGAGATTAAGCCAAAATGAATTAAAAAAAAAAAAAAAAAAAAAAAAAAAAGACCTTAAGTGGAGAGAAACAGTGGTTGCCAGTGGGGGGTGGGTGGATTTTAAAGAAAGACACAACATATTGACAAGGATAGAAGGATACAGAGAATCAGCAAAACCTCCATATAGTCAACAGGAATATAAAAATGGTACACTCACTTTGAAAAACAGTTTGGATTTTTTAAACATTAAACATGACTTTACCAAAAGACCCAGTAATTCCACTCTTAGGTATATATCCAAGAGAAATGAACACATTCACATAAAGGTTTGTACATATATATTTTTAGCAGCATTAATCCTAACAGTCAAAACTTAGAAATATGTATATTTATTCAATGAAATACTATTAAGCAATAAGAAAGGATGAACTACTGATACACACTATGATATGGATGTAGCTCAAAAACATTTTACTCAGTGAAAGAAGCCAAACACAAGAGACCAAATATCACGATTCCATTTATATAAAAAGTCCAGAAAAGAGAAGTGTTAAGGACAGAAATTAATGTTTGCCTGAAACAGGGAGTGGGGGTAGAAAAGGATATGGGAATTAACAGTAAATGTATGTAGGAATATTGAATAAGATGTTGTAAAAGTTTTTAATGGGGATAGTTGCACAACTTGTGACAAATACCAAACACTGAATTGTACATCTGAAAAGAGCTTATCAAAAAAAGAAAGAAAAGAGCTTATCATAGGATATGAAAATATGCCTAAAGTTAAAGATATTCAGAGGAAAACAAAAGCTGAGAAAATCACTGTTATTGGATCCAAATTAATATAAATAAAGGGGCATTAAAAAATAACCTAAAAAATGGACACACTTCAAAATATATGGGCTGCACCTGAAGAACACTTAAAAAGTTGTTTCTGGGGGTGCCTGGGTGGCCCAATTAGTTAAGTGTCCGATGCTTGGTTCTGCCTCAGGTCATGATCTCACAGTTCATGGGTTTGAGCCTGCATCAGGCTCTGTGCTAACAGTACAGAGCCTGCTTGGGATTCTCTCTCTCCCTCTATCTCCACCCCTTCCCCACTCTTCCTCCTCTCTCTCACTCTCTCTCTCAACATATAAACTTTAAAGCAGTTTCTGGCATTAAGCCCTTCTATTACAAAAGACAAAGATCTAAAATAATAGCTACTTCAAGAAGCTAGAAAAAGCAAATCAAACACAGTAAAAGTCAAAGCAGAAATGAAACAGAAAATGGAAGAACCATGGGGAAAAAATGAAATTTCTTTCAAAGGAGAAATATAATCCTACATAAAAATTTTCAGATGATAGAGGAGACCTTTCCCAACTCATTCTGTTCCCGATACCAAATCCAGAGAAGACATAACAAAGTGGAGAAAAAAGAACCATAGACCAATATTCCTTATAAACAAAATTCCTTTAATAACACTAGCACCAAATTTAGCAAAACATTAAAAAGACTGCATAACATGCCTACATGAGACATCACAAAAATGCAAGGGTGTTTTAACATTCAAAAATCATATTTTGGTCTTCCCAGGAAGGTTTCCTATGACCAGCTGACAGAGGATATTTTAACAATCAAGTATGATCCATAAATTGGTCAACACAGTATGCCACGGCAAGCCAGCATGCACTACTGCCTGACTACATGCCCATTCAGGGACATCCCTGAAGGAACAATGCTAAGAAGAAACTTTCCCTTTGGGCACACCCTACATCCTTTCTGAATGGAAATGGAAGAAACCTAAGGTAACCACATATAGACTGCCACACAGTGGTAACTGGTTAAGTTGGTTGGCTGGGGCTCAGAAGGTACAAGTATGGAAGACAAAGATAAGGAAACCTGCAGAAGAGGCATTTGGATGAGCCAGTGGTAATGACCATGTGAATCTTGGCATATCAATCTTGGTGATTCATCTCAATGCTTATCATAGGCATCCTCCACAGGAGTAACACTCAACCAGATGAAGAGAATTACCCATCCAGAGGGTTTCATCCTACCTCTATTCTCTACCTCTAGTGTACAATGACCCAACAATTCCAGCAATGAAACCCAGACACATCCAACAGAAATGCACATACGTGTTCATGAAATGACACGCAGTTATTTCCCTTATTATCTGCAATAGTTGAAAACTAAAAAAATTGTCAAGAATAGAATGAATAAATTTATACCCTATAATAAAAATTATTTATTCAGAAATGAAAACGAATGGGGCGCCTGTGTGGCTCAATTGGTTAAGTGTCTGACTCAGTTTCAGCTCAGATCATGATCTCATGGTTCATAAATTCAAGCCCACATAGGGCTCTGTACTGACAGCACAGAGCCTGATTGGGATTCTCTCTCTCCACCCCTCCCCTTTTTGCTTGTGTTATAAATACATAAATACATAATTTTAAGAAATTAAAATAAATGAACCATAACTACACACACACACAAAAAGGATAAATCTCGTACTTAAAAATTGTGCAAAAAGAAACAAAAACATACTACTGGAGTGCCTGGGTGGCTCAGTTAAGTGTCTAACTCTTGGTTTTGGCTCAGGTAAAAACTTAAAGAAAAAAAAAAGCATACTATCAGTTCCATATATAACCATTAAAAGAAAAAAGCATTATTTCTTGGTTGTTGGCAAAATTAGGTGGTAAAACTACTTTAAAGACACAAAAAGAAAGGAACATAGTGCCACAAAAGTCAGGGTAGTAGTTCCTTTGGAGAGAAGGGCATAAATACTTGAGAGGACAGGAAAAGAGCTTCTGGAGTCCTGGTAATGATCCATTTTTGCACTGTGTAGCAGTTACACAGGTGTTTTATCAGAAAGCCTGTAGCTATATATCTTGGTTTTGTACACTTTTAGGTCGACACTTAAAAATAACAAGGTTTAGGGGTGCCTAAGGTGGCTCAGTCAGTTAAGCATCCAACTTGGGCTCGGGTCATGATTTCACAGTTTGTTAGTTTGAGCCCGGTGTCAGGCTCTGAGCTGTCAGCACAGAGGCTCAAAGCCTGGAGCCTGCTTCAGATTCTGTGCCTCGCTATCTCTCTGCCCTCTCCCGCTCACACTATGTCTAACATAAACATTAAAAACATTTTTTAAGAAAATAACAAGGTTTAGGGGTGCCTAGGTGGCTCAGTCAGTTAGGTGTCCAACTTTGGCTCAGGTCATGATCTTACAGTCCATGAATTCAAGCCCCACATCCGGTTCTACGCTGACAGCTCAGAGCCTGGTGCCTGCTTCAGATTCTGTCTCCCTCTTTCTCTACCACTCCCCCACTTGCACTCTGTATCCTGCTCTCTCTCAAAACTAAACATTAAAAAAACTTTTTTTACATAACAAAGGTTTAAAAATGCTAATAGCTAGTAATAGCTATTATTGTGACCAATAGCTAATAATGACATGCATAGAATGATCTAGACTAAGGATGCCATTCTCCCCACCCTAGCAATCTCCTTTTTCATTTATTTTTTGGTTCTTGAGGTTTGAGATTTTATTCCCCTTAATTTTGAAATCCCTAAACTAGATATCAGAATTTCATTACATTTCTCTGTTCTTCTCTAAACAGTCTCAAGGAATAGCTTATTGAATTCATAAGCTATACATAAGCTTCATACATGTAATTTTTAAGAAGCTTTACTGAAATATTCAGGGGTCATAAAATTCACCTTGTTCAAGTGTACAGATCAGTAAGTTTTAGTATATTCAAAGAATTGTGTAACCACTGTCACCATTTAACTTCTGAACATTTTCAGAGCCCCAAAGAGAAACTCCACACCCATGAGTAGTCACTTTCTATATTCCCAACTCCCCTCAGGCCTTGGCGATCAAAACAAAATAGGGTGATTGTACTGAGTCAGTTGTGCGTGGCTGTACCATGTGGCCTCTAATTTCCTTCCTTGTAGGTCTAAGTTCCCTAGCATATCTTTGAAGAATCAGGCTCACAGGTCATTTTTTAAAATTGTTTTAGTGTATATTTATTTCTGAGAGAGAGAGCACAAGCAAAGGAGGAGCAGAGAGAGGAGGAGACACAGAATCTGAAGCAGGTTCCAGGCTCTGAGCTGTCAGCACAGAGCCTGACGTGGGGCTCAAACCCAGGAACTGTGAGATCGTGACCAGAGCTGAAGTTGGATGCTTAACCTACTGAGCCACCCAAGCGCCCCATCACAGGTCATATTTTTAAAGTCTTTTTCCAACTGGTCCCCCAATCCTAGGAAGTAAAGTACAAGGTCTTCTGTGGTCCTAAAGCACCTTATTATATACCTTTATTACATACCATGTACCATTCTTTGTGATAATTATTAATGTGCTTCCACCACTATAATGTAAGTATCTTAAAAACCAGAATTTGACTCATTTTTGTATCTCCTATATCTAACACAGTTTGATGAATGAATGTACCATATAGAAGACTGTAACAAGATTATAAAAGATAAGGTTTTAGTACTAAGGAGAAGATTTTCAGAGATTATCAATATGTTCAAGGACACAGAGACAAATGTATTATGAAATAGCATTATAACATTAGTCAATAACTGATCACTTTGTGATTAATGAAAAATTATGAGAAAACTAAGAAAATACATTAAAAACCATTACATAGAGTTCACACTAAGATGTTAATGTATCATCAAAGGGGAACTTCTATAAGAATCTTAAATACTCTTAGTATGGCTATCATGATATAACCTAAGAAAAATTCTAGAAGTCAAATGTAGAAAATAAATATAATGCGGGAGACTCTTAAAAAGTTGAGAAATATATCCAAATTATAGGCCAAATAAAAAGATTTATAATTTTTAAAACTCCAGCATTCCTTCAAAAGTGAAAAAAAATGAAAAATTAAAAACTGTTTTGAGAATTAGAAATACCTTTAAAGAGAAAAAAAATTGTGCCGAGTGTCTGAGTAAGAACTAATTTTGGTTAAAGGAAATGTTAAAGTGAATTCAATTTTTCATCACTATAATGCACAAGGTATGATTCTGTTAATGCTATATTGCCCTTTTAAAACATACTCATTGAGATTTTAGCAAACTATATTTATAATGTTTTACTGTGAAAAAGTAACTCAAAATACTCAATATACAAAACAAAAATAATTTCCCTTGAATGTACACAACTAGAACAAAAGAAGTTTTTAAGCAATAGCAGAGTTAAATACACATATAAAAGTCAGAAAAAGTTATAGGGGTGTCCGGGTGGCTCAGCTGTTAAGTGTTCAACTCTTGATTTCAGCTTAGGTCATGATGTCACAGTTCATGAAGAGTTCGAGCTCCACACCGGGCTTCCAACTGACAGCATGGAACCTGCTTGAGATTCTCTCTGTCCCCCCACCTCTTCCTGCCCCTCCGCCACGCTCAAAAGAAATAAACTTAAAAAAAATAAAAGGGGGCATCCGGGTGGCTCAGCAGGTTGAGCGTCCCACTTCAGCTCAGGTCACAATCTCGTGGTCTGTGAGTTTGAGCCCCACATCAGGCTCTGTGCTGACAGCTTGGAGCCTGGAGGCGCTTCAGATTCTTTGTCTCCGTCTCTCTCTGCCCCTTCCCCACTCATGCTCTCTCTCACTCTCAAAAATGAATAAATGTTTAAAAAAAAATTGAATACACACACCCATTTGAATAATGCATACGTGAATATTTTTTTAAAAACCAAATCAATTATCATTTCTAAATACTTTTTCTATTCTTATAAAATTTTACATGAGTTCAAAAAATAACATTTTTTAATTTATAGGAGTAAAGCAAAATTACAAATGAATTTAGGGGTGCAGTCAGTTAAACATCTGACTGGATCTCAGCTCAGGTCATGATCTCATGGTTCATGGAATCGAGCCCCACACAGGGCTCTATGCTGATGGGCATGGAGCCTGCTTGGGATCCTCTCTTTCCCTCTTTCTCTATCCCTTCCCTGCTTGAGCATGCACAAGTGCTCTCTCTCAAAATAAACTTAAAAAAATTATCAAGTATGTTTCTGAGAAAAATTTTTAAAAAATAAATTTAAAAAGTAAAGCTTAGCAATCCTCAACTTTGAAATATTTTAATCTAAAAATGTAAATGTGCTACTACTTCCCAAATTTTGAATCAATAGTCTATTGCCAACATTCATAAAATAACAGCTTCTACTAACTTAAATTCATACAAGTGTTTTAGAGTAGGAAAAAGCATTATTTTAATATTGACTTATCTGTAAAATCTAATAAAACTTAATCCTAAGAAAATATAAATTTTAAGATGAATACACTATTTGTTTTTGCTTGAAAGTACTCTGAATAACTATATTACTATACATCCTCCATGTTGTAATTTTACAGTATAACAAACTAGCTAATGTAGAACAAAAATAATAATGTAGCTCCATAAAAAAGAGGAAAATGGTTTTAAATTAAGCTCTTTTTATCTTAAAAGGAAACAATTTTAATCCTTTCTTCAGTTACTTTCTAGATTGGGCTTCTGTCTAATAAAAAATCAGTTAGGAATTAACTGAAACGTAGTCTTGTAAAAACATTTTCTACCGTATTTAATAACATAAATGCTATAAATAAATTTGTGAAGTTTGTCTATTTCTAAACATAAAATACTGTACCTCAAGACACATAAATGAAATTAACAGAACTCTGAAAAACTGAAGAGGTATGAGGCCCTTCATGATAAAACTGGTACCAAAAAACACCCATTAATACTACTTTATCTTACTTTATTCATTTCTTTTGTTTACTTATCCAAATCATTAACTTTGCCATGTTTTATGGTAACAAAACAACAAAAGCAACCCAGTATTAAATAGTCACAGAAGTTGTATAAAGTGAATTCATTTTCTAATAGAAGTACTTTTCCAAATTGCACAAAATAATCTGTGAGATCTGGTGAGGTTTGGAGGAAAATGACACAAAAGTATTCAAAGAAATTCGATTACAAAGAGTAAATATTAAATTCTCTGCTCTAAAATAATCACAAGCCACAGATTAATTTGGAGCGTAAAAATATGAAGCCTCCCTGCACTGAATAAACTTTCAAGATACCCAACTTAAACTCCTATATATTCATAAACAACAGCATTTCTGGAAATTACTTCCTAACCTCAAAAAAATGCCAGTATTAATACATTCAATATACATGTACAATGATAAACTTGATTCTCCATACCTAGCTTAGGAAATTTCTAAATTTCCCCAAATATTCTCTAAATCACCAAATCTCTAGTTCTTCAAAACTATTTGGTGGACACTGACTCAAGTACATTTGCATGATTTTATGGTTCTATCCTGGCATCAAAACAATACTCTAAATTTGCTCAATAAATGTTTACTTGAAAAATAAATTCTAATTCACAGTTAAATACACTGACAAAATATCTACCCCCCCCCCGCAACCAAACAGCAGTGTTCTTGAATGGCACAAATATCTACAACTAATGAACAACCAAAAGTGTAAAACCAAATTTAAAAAAAGGCATGACTGCAAAATAAAATGAAAGAAAACTCCCACTGTATGATCTAAAGAAAGGGAAGAATAGGATTAACTCTGACTTCTCTTCCATATCCTATTAATAAGTGCCAGTCCTAAAAGCACCCATATTTTCCTGGGAATGCAGTCCTATAGCCTTAACTCTCTATGTATTTTCCATGATTTCAATGATGTCCCTACAAAGCAGCAACTGAAACAAAGGTTTCAGTCAGGAAAGACACTTGAAAAACACAGATAATGGTAAAATATTATCTAATGACTGTGGAAACACAAGCAAAGAATGGTTTGTCAAATGTTTAAAATACTTTAGGAGTGAACCACATTTCCTAAGTAATCTTCTACAAACAAATCATCACAATTCCTGGTCACATAGAATTTCTGTAGCATTCTAATCATTGTCTCCTAGGGAAATAATTTGAACAATCTAGATACCTTGAAGATACCTTTAATATTAGAAATTGTCATATGCTTACCACTTTTATTATATATTTGGAGCATCTAGAACAAAACAGTAATTATTCGGTATCCTATGTATTATTTGTTGCCAAACTGATACATAGAGGATCTGAGCTTTCATCTCCCTTCACTGAAACACAAGCAAAAACAGTAATAATTAATATGCTGTAATATAATTTTCCAAGCATTATGGGTCTAATTCATAGTCAAGATTTTATTTTGAAAATACCTTCTATGAACAGAATTTTAGTTAATTTCTAAAAGTCACAATTGAAAAAGGTAAAAGAGGAGTGAAGTATGGCATAATCAGATTACACATATACTATAATATATACATATAATTGTACATAACAACTGAAAATATCTTTTCTTAAACAATCACTAATACATACCCTTTTTGGAAAAAATACATATAGCCTGTTCTAATCTTTATTTAGAACTATAATTATCTCAATCATAAATCCTATCTTCCAAATAGAAATTTAACTGTTAATCTAACCATTGTACTATATAGATATAGATAGATACAGATATAGATATAGATATAGATACACACACACACACACACACACACACACTGCCCTACATATTTCAGTTTCTTGCAGAGCAACATCAGAAATTTTTCAAATTGCAATTTCACGAAAGATTTACAAAACAAATACATTAGAGCTTTATTGGGATGGCTGATATTTCTAAAATTTCTGAGCACTTACTCTGTACCAGATACTAGTGAAAAGGTTTTACACATTTTAACTTATTCAGTCCTCACAAGAAGCCAAATGCATAGTTATTATTTCCATATTCCAGATGAAAAAACTGAGGCACAGCCATGTTAAAAAGCTTACCTACAGTTTCACAGTTAAGAAGGGATGAAGCAGGAATTCAAACTCAAGGAGCAAGGGGCCTCACTGGCCTTAATTTTAAATACCATGCTACATCTGATGCAAGTGATTCATAAGTGTGTATCACCTACAAGTCTCGTATTTTCAAAATTCAGTCTAACATTTTACATGCCTGTCAGCCATTCCCCTTGGATGTCTAGGTGTATTATTTCAAATGTAAAATGTCAGACAAAATTCTCCTCTAAAGTTGGTTGCCATTCCAAATTTCTTTCAAAAATGTCCTCCGGTTAAATAAGGAAGCATAGGAAGGTAGCACAAATCAACATAACGCACTACTTCATTACCAAAGAGTGACTAGATACTTCTGTGCTTTTTGAAGGGTTGTTACATTCTTTAGTTCCCATAATTATCTATTCAAGGACTTCCAGGAAAAACAAACAAGCAACAACACAAACCTGCAAAAACATCCTGGGAAAAGACTAGTAACTTTTAAGAAAACAATCTGCAAACAAAAACAACTAGTTTGAATATTTTAATACTGATATGTTACAGTCGGGTGAAACTAGGAGAAAGTTAAGCCAATTTTCTAAACATAAGAGGCAGAAACTTCTATCATTAAAACAATACCTGGGCAAGGCAAAATAAATGTATTGTACTTTGAGGTCATTTCTAACATCGTGGCATTTTTACTATATTTACTTCAAATTAAGTTTAGCACAGAATTGCTGTAATTCACTATGTATAGTCTGGCCTCCAAATACAGGAGGAATAGATTTTAAGACTTTTCACAAAGTCCAGAATTGTTTTCTCTCACAAAATAATTCAGAAAGTTATCCACAATCGTCTCTAAAACAGTGGTTCTCAACCTTCTCTGTACATTACAATCACCCAGGGGGCTTTAAAATCCTCATGGAGGTGGTAGCCTGACCAATTAAAACAATCTCAAAGTGAGACCCAGGCATCAGAATTTTTTAAAGCTTTCTTAATGTCAGTGCAAAGTATAAATTCAACAGCATGGCCATTAGAGCCACTTTTCCAGTTTCCTTAATAGGCAACAATTTCAAATATTGATAACTTCAACCAAGAACTAAAACCATTTTGCCTTAGATTCAAAGCACGTGCAGGCAATAGTAACAAACAGCAGTGGCTACTACACTACCACTGTTGGACGAGTAATCGGGGTTAGGAATTTGGACAGTACACAAGGCAATGAAACCACTTGATGTTTTCTTATTTTTTTGTTTTACATGGATCATGGCAAGTGTATTAGAAAATTCTTAGTCCATGAAACCATGGTTCTTGTATTTGTCTCACTCAAATTTATGATTTTTCCCTAGTGAAGATTTTTTAATTTAATGTTTGGTTCTTTGTTTTCATAATAGCTACTTTTACTTAATTCACTTACTGGTTCACTCTGTACTAGGAATCCAGGAGGTAGGATAGAGATAGGGACCAAGAGTGGGTTCTTAAGGAAAAACAAAGACGGTGGAAATGAACACATGTAAAGTAACAACAGAAGGTATAGAAGTGCCAGAGTATATGGGCTGATGGTCAAAAGCTTATAGAAAACTCTTCCTCAAATATCTAACTCCTTTCCAAAAGGCAGTATCAGTAATTAATAAAAGACTTTGGATGTGGAAACATCAGAGTTGCTAGTAAACAAGGAACTGAGATTTTTCTCTTTAGAGCCGTTGGCAATTTACTTAATTTCCCTGAGCATCATTCATAAAATAGTGACAATAATTTGGGGGAGGGGTGCTTCTTCCCATTCCTGGGGTTTCCTTCCATGTACAAGTATTCACGGGTGAGGTATTCTCCTAACCTAATACTCTGGTTTGTTCACTCCCTTACTTACACTTGGAGTAGGGCCATGCAGGGCATACCTTTGTCCAAAGGTATAGGTCAGTTTAGTCTCTTCCTCCTCCCCTCCCTTTCTTTTTTGGAGATAAACGCCTCAACCTGTAAGTTTTACATGGGTAGACCCCCAATATGAAGAAATTCGCCTCTGTGGGTAAGTCTAAATTGTTGACTCGGTGTTGGTAAACCCCTTTCCCATTGATACAAACCCACGTCCATCAATACTGGTTTGGGGTGGGATTTTTTAACATTTTATTTTTTGAGAGACAGAGGCAGAGCACGAGCAGGGGAGAGGCAGAGAGAGAGGGAGACACAGAATCCAAAGCAGGCTCCAGGCTCTAAGCTGTCAGCACAGAGCCTAATGTGAGGCTCAAACCCACGAATCGCGAGATCACGACCTGAAGCTTCCGACCAAAGTCGGAAGCTGAACTGACTGAGCCACCCAGGTGCCCATTGGCTGTTTTGTTTTATTTTTAATGTGATATTTTGCTCATCAATGGTTTCTCTCCTTGTCCATCTCTAAAATGGTTTAGAATTCAGGCAAAGAAATGGGTACTAGTTATTGGACTCCATTTAAACCTTAATATCCACCTACTTCATAGAATTTGGTAAACTTTAAAAGACATAATACATCAAAAAATCTTAGCACAGTACCTAGAACATAGTAAGCACTCTACCATAACTGCTAATAACAAAATACTCAAAAATAAGAGGACCAATTTTAAAGCCTTTATCAATTAACTATAAAACACCTCAATATGAATTCAAATGAAATACTCCTTCTAAAATACATCAATAAAAACAAGATCCCTCCCCTCACTGAAAGAATGTAACCGGCTATAATACTAGAGATAATATGGAATAATAGATTTATAGTCAGAACAAACATTCATTAAAAGCAGGGAACATTTATAGCCTACGAAATCCTCAGTAACTAACCCATACAGAAAATAAAATATAATGTGCATAAGCAAAATCAGATAACAAAATATTAAAATTTATTATAGAATCAGTTTGACATCTAAAAAATTTAACAGAAATATGTTCAAGTCAGTTTATACTATAAATTTAACTTTATTAGCAATATGCTAAAAGTACACTCAAAAAATCTAAATAAAGATATATTTCATCTGATAAACACATAACAGAAAATTGGTTCTCCAAAATGAGCCCAGGAGCTCACTAATAGCAAGATTTATTAACTAGAGATCTATGGGCCTTTAGTTTTGTGAAACCCTTTAAACTATCTATAAAATGTCATGTATGTGTACATGCACATATGGTTAAAAATTCTCTCCACTTTCATTACATTCTCAAAGGTTACCATTCAAAACAGGAAGATATCCTCAAGTATCATTTTATAATTAAGTAATCACTCCAAGTTTATCCATTTATTGATTGTCTAGTGAGCTTCTTGCACTATGATTTTTTCAATTTGGATAATCTTAGCATATAATAAACTTTCAAGGAATCAAAAACAATATACAAAAAAAGCTGTTTTTTTTAAATAGGTACCTACCTTTTAAGTGTTCCTCAGATATAATTTTTTCATTAACACGCAGTGCTTTTATCCTTGTTCTCAAATCCATTGTGTTATTTTCTTGTATTTCTTCAGTTGGTAGTTTTTCAAAAATGTTTTCAATGAAATTAGTGTTATTCTTCAAATCATTCAGTAGTTCCCAAAATGAAGCTGCTATACGTGTATCAAATGTGATGGTACTTCGGGGATTATGTTTTCCAATGTCAGCCTTTTTCAGAGTTAAATTTCTAGAATATAATCGCGTATTGATATTGCTTTTCCTTAAGTTCTTATAGACCTCTTTCTTTACGGTTTTCTCTTTTAGTTTTTGTTTCTCAGTGCATATACAGCTTGTATTTTCTCCTTTGTAACAATTTTGATCTAACAATGGGAAAACAGGCTTACTCTGTAATTGATACTGGATTTCAGCAGATCCAGTAGTACTAACTCCATCATTAAGATGATCTGAATCTTTAGAATATACTGCAAGACCAGATACAACCAACATATCTGCCAAACTGTTTTTCTCATGAATGACATCTACTTCCAGTTTTGTTTCAAAATTATACCTCCTCAACTGAAAAACTAAGCCTGGTTTACTTAGCTGATCTTGAAAAAAGCTTTTGGCTTCTTCACTCCAATGCTTCCCCTTAGCAGGTAAGATACCACCTAAGACACAAGGATAACTTAACCTTGGTAAATTCAGAAGTTCCACAGGAACAACTTTGAGATTTTTTGTATCTGAATAAGGTATGTAAACAGAAAATCCATAGTCGATCAACACAAGTAGTAAAGACCGATTAGAGACTTCAGAAATTTCTACTCGATTCCACTGATCTTCCAGTTCATATTTGAACAAACAACTAGCACCAGGAAATATGCACTCTTGAGGCACTGTTTGTAAGTTTTCTGGTAGATCAGAAAGCAACACAAAGAGAGATTTCATTGTGTCAAAGAAATCTTCTAACTGAACACAGAAATCTGATGGATCAGAAATAGCAGTGGCAATACCAGAATACTGCTTTCCATTTTGGAGTTGGGCCCAAGTATATGATCTTATTGTACATGACACAGGAGACTTAGATTCCATATTAAAAATCGTTTCTGAAGATCTAAGTTTGTTTTCAACACGAACTGTATTTAAATTTAAATATTCCAAAAGTAACAGGCCATCTACCAAAATGTCTACTTCCCACACAGAGTCTAAATATTTGAGGAAAAGAATATTTATTTCCAGATGAGCAAATAAACACACAATAGACTCAAATGACCGGTTTCTAAAATTTTCAAACCAAATCCATTTACAAGCCACAGCTTGTCTTGGAATATTTCTTATTTCATTACTAAGCACCTTGGTATTACCTAATGGTACTATTTCATACCTACCACGATCTACTAAAAAAACAAGCACTTTATCATCAACACACTTCTTTTCTACTTTTGATCGATACCATTTCAAGGTTTTTTTAGATTTTGCCAAGCACTCTAAGCCTTTTTTAATAGTTTCCGTTGATAAAGGTTTTTTTTACTACTTTAGCGATTAATACTGTTAAATCTGATAAGATTTTTTTATTTTTTGATAACTTCACATAAAATGTCCCATTTTTTGAGACATAAAATATTTCAGCCTTTTCCAGTTGGCCAGGTTTTAACTCTTCAAAAGGAATATTACCCAGCTGTTGGTAGGGTGGTTGAAGGATCATAGAACCTTCATATTCATTTGATCTTCCTTTCTTAATTTCATTATCCTCACCAGAACTCGCTTTTTGAGAGACAACCGCTGGCATCTGCAATCCTGTTTGCTGAAGTTTTGAACATGCTGTCCATTTCAGTAGTTCATTAATAACAGATGTTCCATCACAAATGATATTTACTTCCCATTTCTGCTCATGCTTTTTCAAAAATTCACATGCAACTGTTTTGTTACTTACTCGTGATGCAAAATAATCCACAGTTTTACTGTCCCATATTTCATCAGGCTCATTCCACCTGACTCCACTAAGAAAAGAATGGATTCCTAGCTGAGGAATTGTTAAGAATTCCCTCTGAAATTCATAAATTTTTGATGTGCTTATTATCGCAGTGTTACCATAGTCAATAAATTCCACTTCAAAAGAATTTCCTGGCAAATTTTTCTTAATGACTGCTCTGTAAATGGCATGGTCACCAGAGTATTCGGCAACTACAAGGTCTCCCACCACAGGCTTAACTGATTTTCTCTCTTTCACTATCTTTGTTCTTCTTTCATTTAGAGCATCTGCAAGTCTGATGATTACATTTTCATTATCAACAAGCTGAATATGGAAACTTGCTGGATTACTGACACTAGAAACATATCCTTTAACTTTGGCATTCAAGCAAATTTTGGGTTGAGGAAGATCTTTGATCTGTGGTCTAGTAAGATTATACGGGTTTTGAAAGTCTGCTTGATTTAATTCTTGGATAAAAGATGGTGATACAACCCTTACCGATTTCTGGCCCACATCATTTTCATCAAGAGTATGTGCAGATCCAGGGACAATTTTTACACCTTTATTTTTGAATCCATCACTCAAAGACTTCACTTTGTTTTTTGACACAGGTTCAATTTTAAAACAGGCCGATGGTTTCAAAAGCTTGGCATATGTACTTCTGGGATTCATTAACTGATCTGTTTTGCTTTCAGAATATGCTACTACATGAGTTTTATTTATATTATTGGGATAGTGGTTTTCTGTTTTGCCTTTCAAAGAAATAGTAAGTCTCTTATTCTCACTTATTTTATGACCCTTTTCCACACAGTGTGCTTGATCACAAAGTTTTTTTCCATAAGCATGAAGCAACATTTTAATTTTCTGATTTATATGTTGATATCCATCATATAATTCTACACCAAGCTGGCCATCTGACTCCCTGGACAATATTATTGCCCTTAATCGTTTTCCCAAAAAATTATCTTTAAACCAGCTATTGATTTCTGCTGGAAAATCTACATCTCTAAGATCTGACAAAAAACACTTAATAGCTTGCATAGGTGTAAACAGCAACTCTGGAAACTGATCTGAAATAGCCTTCAATGTACTTTCTTCTACTAATTGCTTATTTCCAAAGTCCACAAAATAGACCAGAAAGTCAGTTAATGAATCTGTTGGCATTGTTAAAGCTCGATAAAAGAGACCATCCTCTACATACTTAGATATGCACAGTCTCATTTTACTAGGATCATATTTTGGACAATTTTTGAGATTACCAATCTCTGTGATTTTTGTTTCTATCATCTCCAGGTCTTTATTATTTCTACTAAGTTGGCAATAAAACCTTCTGGGACTATATATGTGAGATATGTATATTTCTTCCTCACTTCCAATTTTTATGTTAAAGGAAGAGTAACAGTAACTGTAAAGACTAACTGAAGATGGGAATGGCTTTGATAATGTAGTATACTGTGCAGAGCCATGATTCATAAGAAATTCTTTTGCACTAGTAAGTGGAGATTGCAAATCCACTAAGTTACATAAAGAGTTTCGATGTGTAAGAACTAAGGCATAAATGGTGCAAGTCAATCCTTTAGATGAAGAAATAAAATTCCCAAAGTCTCTGCATGCTTCTCTTGTCCAACTGAATGATTTACAACTAATGGGTTCAACTAAATGATTAAGACTACATCTGAAGGCTTGGCCTTCTAACATAAGAAAATGTGGGTTAATAGCACAAAGATCTTTAATTAAAACTCTTTCCTGGTAACCATAATCAACAAATACGATGTCAAATTCTTTTCGTGATACTCGAGTCAAAACAGCAGCTCTATACCACTTCCCATCTTTGGAATACTTAGCAACACAAGCAATCTGCCCAATCTGATAAGGATCTGAATGAATGCTATAGTAATTCTGAATTTGTTCCATTAGTAATTTTAGGTCTTCTAACTTACATTGAAGCTGGCATGAGAAGTCACCTGGGCCACAATAAGAAGAACACTTAACTTCAAGGACTGTTCCTGGTTTAAACATATATTCTTTATAAGGTCGTGGTGACTCAGTCCCCACAGACAAGGTGAAAGGACTTTTTAAGTCTGAGAAATTAACAGCTGGTGTTTTTACCAAAGACAAGCTACTTTCTTTTAGCTTATTTGAATGGTAAAGTTTAGGTCCTTCAAGAAAGGCAGATAGGACTTTAATATTAACTTTGTTTTTAAATTTTAAATTTAACACTGAATATTCACTTGCAGATTTGGGATAACACTCTGGTTCTACTTCCCAATATTCTGCATATCCAGCTTGTAACATAAGAGGGACAACATCAATATTTTCTGAGGCTTCAATACTCTGAATATTTACAATGTATTTGTCATCTTTTTTTGCTAGAACCTGCAGCAAAATTTCTTTGTTCAAGACAATTTTTTTAAAATAGTCAATTGCTGCCTTCACCCATAAATCTTCAATAGGAAATATATGTGCAAGTGAACAGCACATGGCTAAGGCAGGCAACTCACAAAACTCTGGAAGCAAAACTTTTACATCAAAAAATGGTATGGAATCAGTATTTCCATAATCTAAAAAATAAACATTAATCTTACAGCCATTAATTTCAGTGATGACAGCTCTGTAAAAATGTCTATCCTTGCTGTATCTAGCACAACAAAATAATCCAGGTTCTGGATTTCTTAGAATCAGTTCACTATTTTCACACAAATCATAAAATTTGTTTATATTTTTCATTATATCTTGAAGTTCATTCTGATGTTCATTAGTACGTACCCAGAAATTTGATGGGTTTAATACATATACTACAAAAGCTATATAGGCAGCCTCTATCTCCATCTCTACAGTTTTAATAGGAAAACCTACTTTCAAAGAGTTTTTATTTAGATAGTCTATTGACAATTCAGTATTTCCAACAAAACGCTCAACTGCAAAGCCATTTACATCAGCAGCACTACTCTCTTTAAACATACTAGAGATTTTTGATTCAGACACTGGACAGATTACTTGTGTGCCTACAGTCTTCAGCAGACACTTAGAATTAATTGTAGACTCCTGAGTTTGTAGTGTTACATAAAACAAATGTTCATCTTTATTGAACCAATCGATGTGTGCATATACTGTTTGTCCTAACAAGGCTTGTTTAAATACACTCAATTGAGATTTTCTGGCATCTCTATCTGGACTGTTTAAATATGTCAGAGAACATGGAAATGAAAATAATGGTACTAAAATAAAATCCTGTTTAAGTTTCTTTACGTGGATCGAAGGTATAGCCTCAGTACTGCCATAATCCATGAACCAAATTTTCACCTGATTATTGGGCAAGAGCTGCTGAAGAATTCCTCTATACCACTGTCCATTTCTTCTTTTGGCAACACAAAGTAGTCCAAAGTTATCACATGTGGGACTACTTACTTGACTGATAGCATCATAATGCAAAGTCATACACGCTGTTAAATTTTCTAACTCTGGAATCCATTTAATTAGTTGACAATAAAATTTACTTGGGCTCAATGCAGAGGATACCTTTATACTTTCAATACTGCCTACTGACAAAGATGGCTGCAAATTATCCAGAACATGTTGAACATCAACTGGAATATCATTCTTACTTAACAATTCAGGTCTTCTATGTTGTAGTAAATCGGGCATTTCTTGTGGGAATTCTTTTAACATTTCCACAATAAGACGAAATGAATCCCCATCAATAAGTCTGCCTAATTGTAACTCAAGAACCTGGGATATAATTTTTGGTACTTCTAGAAGAGTCCTTTGAAGAGGCAACACAGCTTGTACACAACCTTTCACTTGTAGTCCAACTAATGACTTAAAATAATTCAAAGCTTTAAGAGGCCATCTTTCCCCATTTGGTAGTATGTTGGCAAAAATACCAAATATTACCCGTGGTGGTAGCTCAAATAAGTTGCCACAGGCTGAAGCAACCTGTGTACTATCAACTCTTAGTTCTTCTCCGTGATCTATGAGGAGCACTGTATAGAGTTCGTTTTTCTTTTCCATGACTCTTCCTCTCTGCCATTCTCCAGATACTCTTTCTTCCACCAAACAAAATTCATCAATGTCCACATTAGCTTTTACTTTTGGAATATGCTGAATTTCCCTCTGTAATATGTGGTAGTCAAACTCACATTCAGTATTATTTCTGCCTTGAAATTTCACTAGAATGTCCTTAGGAAAACATTCTATATGTGATATTGTCAGATCCATGTCTAAAAACATTGGTAACAGAGATGTGGAATCCATTTTCTAAAAAGCAAATAATAAGTACTAATTAGCTTCTGCACAGGCAACTGTCACAACTAAATGAAATTTGCCACATAGAGACCTGAAACTAGCCTTATATAAATTTGGTATGTAGACATAAACCGTAAAATCATTATATGCCTGTATTTATCAAATTGAACATGTTGGTTAAAAAAAAAATTTCGTTAGACAAGATGGAGACAAAACATAACTTCACTGCCTTCTGCTTTTAAAAAAGTCTACTGAAATAACTGAGAACATGAAAAAATAGGAAATATGTGTGTATATATATTATAAATATATTTATTTTCATATATTTTATATGTAATATGTAATATATATTATATAGCATACTATATATGCTATGTATATTATGTTATATATTTTATATATATATTATATATACATATTATACATATACACACATACATACAATCACTGGAAAAGACAGGAGTGCAATGTTTATTTTCTAGAAACTTAAGTTTCTACTAGATATTGGACAGATGTGGTGTAATAGAAGGAAGCCAAATAAAGTCCTCCTTCTACTCCTGTGAGAAAACTACCTTCCCTCATGCAGACTTCTTCTAACAACACAGAACTCAAAGGGGTGAATGCCACCAGCAAGGGCAGATGGTGAACCCACAGGACACATGATGTTTGCACTCCGCATTCTATCAATTAGTAACATTTGGACCCTATCAGCGTCATTATACAACTCCTGGATACTTCTTTGATGGAGGGCAATAGGCTAAGTCCTAGACACCATTAAGGAAAGCCAGGCCTATTAAGACCCTAAGGCAGGTTAAGTAAATCCAGACCTTTTCCCTGGTATGGCTGGCCACAAAAAGTGTGGAAGGAAAAGAAATCTTTAGCCCAGAGGTAAAGCTGTAACTATGGCTCCAGCTAATTTTCTCTAGATTGTTACAATTCTAAAAATAGTAAAACAAATATTCAAGGATAAAATATTCCCCAAATTCAGGCAAGAACCAACACTTATTGTGATAGGTCACAGCTCAGTTCAACTTCTACTTGACTTGGAGTTAACACTTCACAACTATCAATCTCTTTCCATGATGAGAAAAACACTGGACCTAACAAAAAAGAGAGAAAACCACTTAAAAGAAACCAAGGAAATGCTCCCCTAAGGAATAAATATGCTGAAGGAAACAGAAAAAAATTGCTTTTCAAAAGTCTGATTTGTTTTCAAAAGTCCAAAAGAGAGCACTACACTTATAGGACTAAGTAATCATTAAGATGCAACAACTGAGATTACAAAGAAATACATGTAAGAAATTTAAGACTGCAATGGGGAAAGTGAACACACAATAAAGATAAATGGACTAGAATTTTGAGAGAAAGCCCAAAACTCAGAGGAAAAAGGTAAAAACATGAAAGAGAAACATATAGGACAAAAAAATAAAAATCTTATCCAAGTATAAATACGATCTCAAAGATAAACAGAAGCCCTTTCTAACCTTTAAAACCCAAGTCCAAAAATTGAAACAGGCCACTGCAAGGCTAGAGAAAGAGTTAAGATTTAGGAACATCTGGGTACAACTATGGTTTTTATTTCCTCCTAGATAATTAATTTGGAGGTAATCATCACGGTCTGATCTATAAATTATAGCCTATGCTTATTTGATCCTGGAGTGTCTAGGAATAAAAGAATCAATGGGCAATACACTAAAGACTTTCATTAGAATAAACCAATAACAAGAATAAACTTTGTCTTCAGGACAAGAAAGGCCTTAAACCACCTTAAACCTTTAAAGTCACAGGCCTTTACCCAATTCCCAGACTTAAGTCAATTTATAGGCTTATTATTCCTTACATAAAGGGAAGACCAAGTACTCAAGAAAGGATCCTGTGCTAGAACACAAGAACATTCTTCCTGGCATGCACCCAAAGGGTGATGTGACCACTCACCTGAGAACATAGGAAAAGGAAAAAAATACTTGTCTTTCAGGAAACATACCACTCTTCAGGTATAAGAAGCAGATTTGCCAGGATGCCTTCATTAAATGAAGGCGTATATACAGTATAAGCCAAAGAAAGCCCAAACACACAAAGAAGTTGAATAGAATAAACTACCAGAAGCCTAACCCTCCCTCAAACAATACAAATGGCCTCATGTGGAGTTTCACAGCAGAAGGCAGGAGATAAAAAAAAAAAAATCTGAGCCTGGTTTGCATATGCTCTCACCCAATGCCAGGAACATCTAGAAACAGATTGCTGAAGCACTTGGGGAGGCCTTATCTGAGAAACAGTCACAGTTGACAGAACTAACAGTACATCTACTTTGCCTGAAGAAATTGCTGGCCATAAGAATCTATGCTAATTCTGCAGGAGAAGACAGGATTTATTACAAAGAAATCTCAAGAGGAGAAAGGTGTTTGGGCCCCAAAGAACTGACACGTAAATTCATAGGTCCTGTGTGATGATTACCAAAGTGCACTACTTTGGGAAAGATTCTTGATCACGTAAACAGAATAACCTGTTCTGGGGGTGTCAGTCTCTTTCACCTGCCTCTTCAATACTTGCTCAACAGGATCATGAAGAAAGTTTCCAATGTCACGGATAAAGCTCCTACCCTTGTGTTTCTGAAGGTCAAACTGTAACAATTCAGAGAAAATTACATGATTGGTTTTAAACAATGGTTCTATACAATGGACCTTTAAAGACCTAATTTAAATTAAGTTCTACATCCAACAATCTTTACTCAATATTCTATTCTTTAGACTATTACCATATTCATGGAAAGTACTTTTGCGTATTCAAGATTAAGACATCAGGAAAGGAGTTTTATGAGATTCAATTGTGTGAGATTTGGGGAACTGTTTCTTAGAATCATACCAAATCTTTAAAGTGAGAGGGTTGAATTAGGACTTTCAAACTTTTTTTTTTTTTTGGCAGCAACAGCAGCAAAAATCCTTCTTAACCTAATATAAGATGCAGGAATAGAAAACATAAAACTTCTATAAACTGGATTCATAAGTGGTTTTCTAATAATTTCATAAATTGATACAATTATAAAACCAACAAATGATAACATTATCACTTGCCTTATAAGGCTATACATACATATAAAATAATTTGCCTTATTATCGTGTTTGATAGCACTGTATTGAGAAAATCAAGCTCAGACATATGTAATAGTTCCACAACATATGATCAGATACAGACAGGCTCAGATAAAGAAATCTACACCTTAAATAATCAAATTTATCTGATGATGCTAATTAGTGCTTGTATCTGCTTTTAAATTTATCGTATTTTAATGTTTTCTTTTTTAAAAAGGCTATTTTTAAAAACTAAATTCAAAAGTTCAAACTTCTGAATTAAATTTAAAAATTCACAGCATCACCATTCCCGTAGGGTTTGTGGAAAATACTATCTATAAACACTAAGAAAATAGATATGGAAAGCACTTTCCACACTAGAATTCCCCAATTCTATAGAATAGATCTTACAGATGTCATTCTGACCATTTTGGCAACTGTCTTCTAGGAGTTCACATCCAGAAAGTCTAGACCAGTGGAACCTGATAGAAATATAGTTGATCCATATATGTAACTTTAAATTTTTAAGCTTTAAATCTTCTAAAAGAAATGTAAATGTCTTTCTTTGTATTAATAGCTCCTTATTGTAACACTTTAATATTTTTAGAGGTTTTCAGTACATTAGTTTAACCGAGATTGCCACTTTTCATTTCAAAACAGTGAAGACAACCTGGGTGCCTAGGTGGCTCAATCAGTTGAGCATCTGACTTCAGCTCAGGCCATGATCTCACAGTCTGGGTTCGAGCCCCATGTTGGGCTCTGTGCTCACAACTTAGAGCCTGGACCCTGTTTTGGATTCTGTCTCCCTCTCTCTCTGCCCCTCTTCAGCGTGCACGCGTGCTCTCTAAGTAAGTAAACTTAAAAAAAAAAAAAAAAAAAAAAAACAACAGTGAAGATAAAAGGGATTCAGGAGCTTGAATTTAGGTTTTGATTCAGTCCAGTTCTCTACATACACAACTCCCACTGTTTCACACTGCTCTTTCAACTAAATCACATAATTATGTATAAGAACTAAAAGTGAAAGACACAAATCCAAAACATACAAATAAAAATAGGTAAAGCACCCTTGTGATAGAATCAGCTTACTAATTGTCCCTTTTTCAAAATTTAAGATCATTCTGATAAAACTCTGACTAGTACCCTGGCAAAGTTACCGTGTTGCAAAAGACTGGTTCAGATTAAGCATCTGTGCCCTGGTTCTCCTCCTCTCTTTTCAGATTGATTTCTAGATTCAGGTCTTTTAGGACACAGATGCAGTGGAAATAAAACAGTATTTTTTTAATCTGCATATTTCAAACTCAGAGTTTCCATTTAACATTCTTTATTGAATTAGTCCTCAACCATGGCCCTTTTTTGTCCTACAGTAAATAAACATTTGGCAACGTCTAGAGATAGATTTGCTTGTCATAACTGGGCAGGGATGAGGGCAGGGGTAGCTACTGGCATGCAGCACATGTAAACCAGGTGCTAGGCATTATCACAGAATGCACAGAAGAGCCCCCCACAAAAAAGAACTCAGTTCCAGCCCAAAATGTCAATAGTGGGAAGGCTATGAAACATGGCTTTACTAAAAGCAAAACTACCAGACAAAGAATTTTTTAAAACTACCTAAAAGAATTAAGAGGAAATAGAAATTTTGTTTTGCTAAAGAAGGCTTTCAAGAGACAAACCTAGTTAAACATGTATAAAATCACTGGCAAAAAAAATGAAGCTTGAACAAAAGTAAAATCAATATAATCTACCACATGTAAGATTTGCTCAGGCCAACTATCTTCAATCATCCTAGATTCCACTTTTTTGCATCCTACACACAACCCACCAGGAAATCCTACTGGATTTATGTCCAAAGCACATTTAAAATATTATACACACACACACACACACACACACACACACACACACACACTTTCTTCCATCTCTGCAGATACAGCCTAGATTCCTAACTTGTCTTCTGCTTCTATCCTTAACCCTACCCCTCCATGATGATTCTCAGTATTGTAACCAGAATGACCTTTTTAAATCACTTAATCCTCACATCAACCTTGTGAGGTAAAGTGACATTTTTTTCTCTTTATTTTTGTTTTGAGAGAAAGGAATACACGAGAGAGCAGGGAAGAGGGGCAGAGGGAAAGAGAGACAGACAATCTTAACCAGGCTACACGCTCAGCGCAGAGCCTGGATGAAGACCTGAGCCGAAATCAAGAGTCAGACATTCAGCTGACTGAGCCACCCAGGTGCCCCTTCCTTTTTAATTTAAATTCTGGTTAGTTAATATACACTGCAATATTGGTTTCAGGAGAATTTAGTGATTCATCATGTACACACAATACCCAGTGCTCATCACAAGTGTGTTCCTTAGTACCTGTTACCCATCTAGCCCATTTCGCACCCCACTCCCTCCATCAACTCATAGTTTGTTCTCTATCATTAAAAGTCTCTTGTGGTTTCTTCCATCTCTTCTCTCCCCCCCATATGTTCATCTGTTTTGTTTCTTAAATTCTACATGAGTGGGATCATAGGACCTGTCTAAAATATAGGATGCCGCATGCACTACTATGTTCAAAAACTTCAGTAGCTATTTTCAAAGTGAAAACTAAAGCCATCAGAATGGCTTAGAAGTCCTACAACATGTAACCACTACCACCAGGACTCCCCTTCTCCCTCCACACACGTTCTTCTGTTACCTTATTCCTACTACACTCATTACACCTGTTACAGTGCCTTTCCATTTCTTGAACTTCCCGAGTCTGGGTTTTGGGTTTATTGCTCTCAGAGATCAGCGTGCTTCCTAACGGCCTTCAAGTTTTTGTCAGAGGTTTCCTTTTAGGTGAAGCATTCCCTGGCCACTCCATTTAAACTATAGCCTTCCCCTAATTTAGAAGTTTCTAGACTCCTCCCTAACCTCTCTTTCTCAAACACCAAAAACAGTTCTATTAAACCAATGGTTTTCAAATATTTGGTCTCAGAACGCTTATATTCCTAAAAATGAGGACCTTCTTACGGACTGAGTTTTTGTGCCCCCCCCCCCCAGTTATATTGAAACTCTATCTCCCAATGTGATGGTATCAGAACATGGGGCCTTTGGGAGATAATCAGGATTAGAGGGCATGAGTATGGAGCCTTTGGGAATGTGATTAATGCCTCTATAAGAGTCCTAAGAGAACTTCTCTCTGCCATATGAGATCACAAGAACATGGGCATCTGAGATCTGTTAAGTCAGGAAGTGCTCACCAGATCTGCTAACACCTTGATCTTGGACTTCCCAGCATGCAGGACCGTGAGAAAGAAGTTTCTGGTGTTTACTAGGTCATCCAGCGTAAGGTGTTTTGTTAGAGCTGCCCAAGACAAGACAGACCCCAAAGAGTGTTTATGTAGCTTCTGACAATGTTTACCATATTAAGAAAACATTTTTAACTTAACAGGAACCCATGGGGGAGGGGAAGGAAAAAAAAAAAAAAAGAGGTTAGAGTGGAAGAAAGCCAAAGCAGAAGAGTCTCTTAAAAACTGAGAACTGAGGGCTGATGGGGGGTGGGAGGGAGGGGAGAGTGGGTGATGGGCATTGAGGAGGGCACCTTTTGGGATGAGCACTGGGTGTCGTATAGAAACCAATTTGACAATAAATTTCATGTATTTTAAAAAAAAAAGAAAACATTTTGAAAGTATTTATTCATTTCAAAGCGTAATAAACCCATTAAATATTAATGTTTTCATGAAGGATATTTTTCAAAACCAAAAAATATAGTGAGAAGAGGGTCATGCCTTTACAGTTTTTGCAAGTCCTGATGTCGGTATAACAGAAAAATAGCTGGATTCTCACAGCTGTTTCTATAATGTGTGTAGCAATAGGCTGCTTTGGGTAAAGTATGTGAATAAAATCTGGCCACACACAGATGCCTAATTAGAGAAGCGAGTAGTATTTTAATAGCTTTTTCACATAGCCGAAGAGACTCTTCTTTGATAGTCACAAAAACTCAATGAGGGGTGACTTCTTAGACATTACTTACAGTATGGAAATACAATACAGAAAACCATGTAAGTGAGCTTTTTGTAATTTTACTTTAAAATCCTTTAATCTCAGGGGCGCCTGGGTGGCTCAGTCGGTTAAGCGTCTGACTTCAGCTCAGGTCACGATCTCACAGTCCGTGAGTTCGAGCCCCGCGTCGGGCTCTGGGCTGATGGCTCAGAGCCTGGAGCCTGCTTCCAATTCTGTGTCTCCCTCTCTCTCTGCCCCTTCCCCATTCATGCTCTGTCTCTGTCTCAAAAATAAACGTTAAAAAAAATTTTTTTTTAAATCCTTTAATCTCGAACTTTGAATGGAACTTTAAAACACGAATGATTTTAAAGGTACTACATTGATTTGTTTGAAAATACTGGTTCAGAATTATGCAGAACTTCTGCATACTGACATACCGCAATTACCCAACATTTCAAAAATCAAGTATCACAACCAACCTCATCAGAAAACCGATATTGGGGGGGGGGGGGGGGGGCGGCGCCTGGGTGGCGCAGTCGGTTAAGCGTCCGACTTCAGCCAGGTCACGATCTCGCGGTCTGTGAGTTCGAGCCCCGCGTCAGGCTCTGGGCTGATGGCTCGGAGCCTGGAGCCTGTTTCCGATTCTGTGTCTCCCTCTCTCTCTGCCCCTCCCCCGTTCATGCTCTGTCTCTCTCTGTCCCAAAAATAAATTTTAAAAAGTTGAAAAAAAAAAAAAAAGAAAACCGATATTGGGCAGCTCTAAAGGTTGCAGTGACGGGCACAAGTTTTCCAAGTTTATAATTTTGGCTTTAAAGCATGAATTTTATCATCAATAAATATTGTCCATTTTCCCTAACATATCAAGCTTGTTTCACTCACTTTTGCAGAAATGTCTATAAAATACTCAAATCTGAATAACCACAGTTTGTCTCTTATCAAAGTGGAACCATACAATGGTTGTAGGACACACAATGGAAAACGATCACCAATGAAAGGGGACAAAGTATTGATACATACAACATAGACGAATCTCAAAATAATTATTCTGAGTGAAAGAAATCGGAGAAAGAGAATGTATACTGTATTCCATTTATATGCAATTCTAGAAAATACCAACTATAATGACAGAAAGCAGATCAGTGCGCCTAAGGGCAGGGACCAGAAGAAACTGTGGGGGATAACGGAAAGGTTTATCATCCTGATTACAGTGGTTTCATGAGTACCTGTTTCAAATATCATCAAATTGGATACGTCATGTGTGGTTTGTACCACAATTATACTTCGGTAAAGCTATAAAACACACACACCACACAACCTAAATGTATATTAATGGTGGAATAATTATAGAACACCTCTTATCCTTTCAATTATTATTTCAAAAATAAATCTACCTCCATTGGCTCTGGTGAATAGGTCTTAGGAATCCTGTAAAGTTGGGGGGCGGGGAGGAGGGTCAGAGTAACATGTAGAGAATACTAACACGATATCCTACAGGGGTACATGAATACGTGCTTGCAGGTGCCCAAAAGGCATGAAGGGTAAACGAGGAGAGTGGCATGGAAGAACAGAAGGGGGGTTAATTTTACCTTCTACTTAGCGGACACGCTGCAAACGGTCTGCATTGGTTTTTCAAAATTCCAAAAGTTATTTCTGAATGTGTATTAACGTATTACAACTACGTGACTCAGTAAAAATAAGCTTCTTCAAGAGAGCACTTCCATGCTCTTGGCGTCTTTCCGGCTCCACAAGTAAAAACCCCTGGCCATAGTCTCAGCCATTATGGAAACGACCCTGAGAGACACCCTCCCTGAAAACGGCATTTTGTCACGGCAAGCTGAACAGCTGACGCCATTAGAGGACAGGGAGGGCAGGGGGGACTGGAGGATCCCCCACAGGAGGCAGGGGGCCACTGCTCACTCCTCTGGGACCAAAGCGCCGACAGTTCAAAGGAAAAAGGTGAGGTGGGTGTCAGCAGGCTAACAATAAAAATGCAGACTTACAAAGAAGCGCCAGCCAGGCCGTTCCTCCCACGGCTCTTAGAAGAGCGCCAGAGCCCAAGATGGCAGCAAGCTTGACGCCTGGCGTCCCCCTCCCCGCCCCCGCCTTATAGGTCTCAGGGCGCATGTGCAGAGCGTGGACGCTACCAGGAGAGGAGGGGTGGGAGACTCACAGGTGGGTACAATTCCTCCTGCCCCAGGGCAAAGCAGAGACTGCTGCGTCGGGCCCAGGAAGGGCAGTGCCCAATCTGAGCTACAAGCTCCACGTGGACGACCTGCCAGCTTTATTTATGTGGGATAGGCTAAAAGCCTCCATGACAGCCTCGTAGGGGGTCTCAGAGCCAGACTAAGGTGGTGTAGAGAATGTAAATTTGTCATGAGGGTGTGGCACATTGGGGTAGGATCACCCCACTTCTCTAGTTGTGTAAGGACTGCGGAGTACATGGGCAGACCTACCCTATGGCTGCCCAAGAAAGACACTCAGGAGCCCCTAATGAATTTACAGATTAGTGAAAGTAATGGCCATTTATTGAGCACCTATTAATCACTTATTTAGGTATATTATTGCATTTAATTATGTATCTCTGTTTTGGAGAAACTTGAATTGGGTCTCTGATTAACTAGATCGTAGTATTCTATGGTGTTAATTTCCTGATCTCAATGAATGTATAGGGGTGATGCAAGGAGACATCCTTGCTGGTAATAAATAAATGCTAAAGTATTGGGGGTGATTGGGTTATGATGTCAGCAATATACTTTCAGATTATTGGGTGGGGAGCATGTTCTTTCTATTCTTCTTGTATCTTTTCTGCAAATTTGAAATTATTTCAAAAGAAAAAGAAAAATCTAATTTAAAAAATTATACTAACTTCATAAAATGAGCTATGCAACTGTCACTATTTTTCTGTATTCTGTACCACTTTATATTACACAATAATTAACAGTTCCTTGAAAGAATAGGAACTCAGCTGTGAAATCATTTAGGTATGGGTATTTGGGGGAAGACAAAATCTTGAGTTCCGTATAAATTCTTTTCTGCAGGTTTAGTCAAGTTTTCTATTCCTTGCATGAATTTTGTCATTTTATTTTTCTATCAATTTTTCCATTTCCCCTAGATTTTCTAATTTATTAACATAGTCTTTGAATTTTTTTAATGTTTATTTATTTTTGAGAGAGAGACAGAGAGACAAAGTGAGAGTGGGGGAGGTGCAGAGAGAGAGGGAGACCCGAATTCCGAAGCAGGCTCCAGGCTCAGAGCTGTCAGCACAGAGCCCCTTGAGGGGGCTGGAACCCACGGACTGTGAGATCATAACCTGAGCTGAAGTCAGACACTCAACCGACTGAGCCACCCAGGCACCCCTAACATATAGTCTTAATAATACAACCACATTATTTTAAAATCTGTGTCTGTCATTTCTCCAAAGAAGACATACAGACGGCCAACAGCATATGAAAAGATGCTCATCATCATTTGTATCAAGGGAAATGCCGCTCAAAAGTACAATGAGCTATCACCTCACACCTGTCAAAATGGCTAAAATCAACAACACAAGAAACAAGAAGTGTTGGTGGGAATGTGGGGAAAGAGGAACCCTCATGCACTGTTGGTGGGAATGAAAACTGGTGTAGCCCCTGTGGAAGACAGTATGGATGTTCCTCAAAAAAATAAAAATAGAAATATTATACGATCCAGTAATTCCACTACTGGGTATTTACCCAAAGAATACAAAAACCCCAGTTCGAAGGGATTACATGGACCCTTATGTGTTCCAGTTAGTTAACATACAGTGCGATGAGCACCTTGTGATATATGGAATTGTTGAGTCACTATATTACACACCTGAAACTATCATAACACTGCATGTTAACTAACTAGAATCAAAATAAAAGCTTTAAAAAAGAGAAAAAATAATATAAAATCTGTGTCTGTGACCATTTCCTCTTTTATTCTGTATCTATTTATATCTTCTCACTTTTTTTCTTGACAGATCTTGTTAATCTTTCTTGGATTTTCTTGTTCTAATTATTCTCTAGTTCATATTTCTTTTCTATATCATATTCTTTCCCTTTTAAAAATTTCTTTGAGTTTGTTCTATTAATTATTTTAGCTTCTTGTGTTGAATGTTTAGTGGCTTTATTTTAGCCTCTCATTTCCTAAAAAATGTACTTAAGCTATAGAATTTTCCTGTAACAGCTGTTTTAGTTATATCCCTTAAGTTTTTATGGTAATAATATATGGTAATGATAAAATATGATAATTTCATTATTCTGTTTAAAATTTTTCTAATTCCTATTGAGACTTATTTTGTAGTCTATGGGGCAAAGATACTTTTTTTTAAATTTCTAGATAACATGAGGTATATTGTTATCTTTTTTATATAAATTTATAACTTGTATTAATTGCATTGTGGTCGAGACTATGGTCTATATAATACTGATTACTTAAAATTTCTTGGAACTTGTTTTATGGCCTAGTGTCTGGTCATTTTAAAACATATATCCATTATGGGGTGCCTGGGTGGCTCAGTTGGTTAAGCATCTGACTGCATCTCACGTCGAAGTCTCGGGGTCTGCGAGTTCGAGCCCCACGTCAGGCTCCGTGCCCATTGATCAGAGCCTGTTTCGGATTCCATGCCTGCCGCTCTGACTCTCTCCCATCCGTTGTCTGTGCCAAAAAAGTAAATAAAGGTTAAAAAAAATTTTTTTTAAACATATATCCATTAGAATAGTTGTTAATTTTGCCCAAATATATGGTACAGAAAGTGATTTTTTTTGTCAGCTTCTTGTAAATCTGCCAATATTTTCTTATTATATTTTGAATATATTTTATAAAGTACATAAACGTGTAAAATTTCTTTCTGAGGAATCTACCATTTTATCAATTTTAATATACTTCTTCAAGTCCAGAAAGTTTTTCCTTAAAGTTCATTTTGCATGGTATTGATTTAGTCATGCCAGCTTTCATTTAGTTGTTATTGCTTTGGTTCGTTTATTGTTTTCTCTCCTTTTTCCTATTAATCTTCTGTGTCTTATGTTTTAAGTGTCTCTTGTAAATAACATGTAGCCCAATGTTTACTCGTTTTCTGTTTGTTCAATGTTTATTCAGACTTAGAAGCTTCTTTTTACCTTTGGTCTATTGACATTGATTGTGATTTCTAATATTATGTGATTCATTCCTACCATTTTAAGTGTTAAGGTTTTTATACTTTTTCTAGGTTTCTCCATTAATGTTTTCTTTGAGATTGGTTGAAAAAAAATTAACTTATCCTTCTCTACCCCACCCACACCCACACCTGCCATTTTCTTCTCTACCACTTGGGCAGTTATTCACTCTGGTACTATCTGTTAGTGTTTGCCCTACATTTTGTAACATTTATTTAATGGAATGAATTCTGAAATGAGCCAATTCCTTCATCCTCCTCTTAAATGATACAAAGACCTGGGGGCATTTTAACTTCAATTATCACCCCTCCCTTTCTAACTTATATGATTTTTCCTGAGATCTGCTGGGAGGAATTTCTGTGAACATCTGACAGACTATCTACTCCCTGTACTTAAATTACTCCTACTCATCCTTCATTTCTCAGCTCAAAGGCCACTTCCTCTCAGACTTCCCTGGAGTCTGGGTCAGTAGTCATCAAACTGGATTACTCTGTATTTAGAAATACCCAAAGACTTCCCAAGGGGCACTGTCATAATAGTTTTAGAGGATTCAATTTCTGGATCGTCACCTTTTATATATAGTCTTCCCTAATATTTATCTGCCTGAGAAACAAGCTACCCACAAGCCTGAATCAGTTAGTTCCTAGATCTCTATTTAAAAAAAGGTATGTCTCTATTACCTCTATTTACCATAGTGTTTGGTTTGGCCCTTGAGTATAAATTCCTCTCAAGGGCACCTGGGTGGCTCGGCTTAAGTGTCTGACTTTGGCTCAGGTCATGATCCCACACTTTGTGGGTTCTGGCCCTACATCAGGCTCCATGCTAACAGTGTGGAGCCTGCTTGGGATTCTCTCTCTCTCTCTCTCTCTCTCTCTCTCTCACTCTCTCTCTCTGCCTCTCCCCCGCCCTACAACTCATGCTTTCTCTCTCTCTCAAATATAAATAAACTTTAAAAAAATAAATTCCTCTCAAACACCAGTCAGTAGTTCAAAATATTAGCATCAGTGAAACTTCCATGTTTGTCTTTCCCTGTGTTATTCATATTTTTCTGAAAGGCGAAGCATTAGAAATGGAGTGTTTTGGTGCATGTTAGGTTGTTAATAAGCAGATATAATATGGAGTAAAACAAGAGTAGAGTTGCCAGATTTAGGAATTAAGAATACAGAAACCTAGTTACATTTGAATTTCAAATAGCAAAATTTTTTTAATATGCAGATTACCCAGATATACTAAAACACTGAAAAATTATTAGTCTCTGAAATTCAAATTTAACTGCACATCCTGTATTTTATCCAACAACTGTAGCTAGTATTAAGAACAACTCTCATTTTTTAGTTCATCTCTTTGACATTTTTAAATAATACAATGTTCCCAAGAGAGAGTTCTATTAGAGCAAAACCAACCCGAAAATGTAGGTAAGAAGTTTTAAAGCAGAGGCACTTTATTTCAACCAGACTACAAACTCGTGGCAAGGGTCTTTTCCTTATTTAGCAATCTGTCTTACAATTAGAATTACAAAGTAAGATGGTTATCATAGTGATGCTTACTAATATGTTGATTTGAAATGAAAAATAAAGTCAGACTTGTTCTGGTGGAAAAGAAGGCAGATTTGGCTAAATGATTTGAAAATGAGAACTCACTTTGGCAACTGGGTTACATGTGGGAACTTTTCAGATATTGAATTCACCAAATCTTCAACTCCAGGGTTTTATAGAAACTAACACATTATAAAAATAAATGTTATCAAAGATTTCATGGCTACCTGTGTCTTCATGTTAAAAATTCATTGGGGTGCCTGGGTGGCTCAGTCGGTTAAGCATCCGACTTCAGCTCAGGTCACGATCTCGCGGTCCGTGAGTTCCAGCCCCGCGTCGGGCTCTGGGCTGATGGCTCAGAGCCTGGAGCCTGCTTCCGATTCTGTGTCTCCCTCTCTCTCTGCCCCTCCCCCGTTCATGCTCTGTCTCTCTCTGTCCCAAAAATAAATAAACGTTAAAAAAAAAATTAAAAAAAAAATTCATTGATCTGGGGATGTCTAGGTGGCTCCGTCCAACTTCAGCTCAGCTTATGACTTTGCGGTCCGTGAGTTCAAGCCCCGAGTCAGGCTCTGTGCTAACAGGTCAGATTCCATGTCTCCCTCCCTCTCTTCCCCTCCCCTGGTCATGTGCGCTCTCTCTCTCTCTCTCTCTCTCTCCTCTCTCCTCTCTCCTCTCTCTCTCTCTCTCTCTCTCTCTCCTCTCTCCTCTCTCTCTCTCTCTCAAAGATAAACATCAAACAAATTTTTTTAAGTTCATTGATCTGTACAATTAAGATGAATGCACTTTATATATGTTATATAAAAATGAAATGAAACTTAAATGAAAAAAGAAGAAAAAGGCTTTGGAAAGCAATGTTAACATTAACAATGTATTTTCTAAATATGTTTGCTAAATGGGGTGCCTGGGTGGCTCAGACAGGTGTGTCTGGCTTTTGGTTTAGGCTCAGGTCATGATCTCATGGTTCATGAGTTCGAGCCCCACATCGGGCTCTGCACTGTCAGCTTCTTTCTCCTCCTCTCTCCCCGCTTCTCTCTCAAGGAGAGAGTCTCTCAAAATAAATAAACTTTTTTAAATGTTTTAAATAAAATAAAATAAAAAATAAAAATTTAAAAATATAAAAAATAAATATATCTGCTAAGTCACATTTAAATGAAAGAATAACACATATAATTTGGTAATTTATGATAAGGCCTTTTTGTTAAACTTCCCAGAAATTCAGAAAGTAGATAATTCTGAGAAGGCTAGGTAGGAAATCTTTTTTCAAGTCAAGCGGTCTCTAATTTTAGCACTAAAATAAAAAGAAGGACAAGGAGGAAGAGGAGGGGAAGGAGACTGAAGAATCTAGTCAGCCCCTCAATCAATCGTTATAGATATGAGAGCATTAAGAATATAAGAGCAATAAAGTTTAAATACCACTAACACCAAGTTATATTTTGTTATAGCAACATGGACTTTTTCCTTTGCTTATCATAATATATGAATATATATTCATTTGTGTGACTATTTGATGTCTGTTTATCCTACAACATCAAGTCTCATAGGAGACATACTGAGCAAATTGCTTTTCCTTAGTGAATCTTTTTTTTAGGTTTATTTATTTTGAGAGAGAGGGTACATGCATGTGCTCAGACACCAGTGAGCAGGGGAGGGGCAGAGAGAGAGGGAGAGAGAATTCCAAGCAGGGCTCAGGGCTCAAACTCACAAACCATGAGATCATGGTCTAAACCGAAATCAAGACTCAGACTTAGGAACTGAGCCACCCAGGCACCCCTTCCTCAGTGAATCTTAAGGGAAAGATTAAATGGGCAAATGCATTACTGTACAGGTGGTATTTGAATTCCCCAGGCGTGGATGTGATTACCCAGAATGTGTGTGCAGAACAGAGGATGGAACTCTGGAAAACAGAAGTAGGTTAGCAACTCCTTTTAGGGCCACACCTGTGTCATCTGCATTTTCAGCTCTTCCTTGTCCTTTCCTCCTTCATCCCTAATAGGGAGCATAGTGTCTTGCATACAGGAACAATACAAAAGTAAAAATGACCCTGTTTGCTAAACCAATCTAAGATCCAGAGTAGAAAACTACCATTAAGAGCATTCTTTTAGTGAAACAATTACCTTAGAAGACTGTGGCACTGGGCAAATTTCTCAATCCCTTTGATCTTTATTGTCTTCACCATCCTATAGGAGAAATGGATGTTAAATGCATAAAATATAGGGGCGCCTGGGTGGCTCAGTTGGTTGAGCGTCCGACTTAGACTCAAGTCATGATCTCTCGGTCTGTGAGTTTGAGCCCCGCGTTGCGCTCTGTGCTGACAGCTCAGAGCCTGGAGCCTGTTTCAGACTCTGTGTCTCCCTCTCTCTCTGCCCCTCCCCTGCTCATGCTCTGTCTCTCTCTCTGTCAAAAATAAATAAAACATAAAAAAAATTTAATGCATAAAATATAGTAGCTCCCTCCTCCCCTTTAAGGAAGCTGCACAAAATGCCCCCTGAGAACTTGCAATTTATTTTTTTTAATGTTTTATTTATGTTTGAAAGAGAGAGTACAAGCAGGGAGGAGCAGAGAGCGGAAGACATAGGATCCAAAACCAGCTCCACACTGACAGCAGTGAGCTTTTGTGGGGCTCCAGCTCACGAACCACAAGATCCTGACCTGAGCTGAAGTTGGATGCTCAACCAACTGAGCCACCCAGGCACCCAAGCAACTAGCCATTTAAACACTAATTTTCTTTTTCCATCATTCTTTTTAGCAAAGCATCTCTGAGTGCCTCCTGCGCATCAGACCACATGCTATATCATGTGGGTAAGAATTTTCTCCTCTGGTTTCCATATCCTCCAATATCCTAGAGTCAGGTCCATTTTTTTTCTATGTGTCTATTACCCACTTTCTATTACTTTAGCCCTAGATTAATTAACAATGATGAGTTGTTCAGATAGTTCAGTTTGACTGGGTTTTTTGCCTTGTCCAGGTCTTTCAGGTGCCACCAGGAGGCAGCACGAACATAGTGAAGATCTCACATCTATATTCTGCCACTTCTTAAAGGAAGATGTCTTTTCTATTTAATATACAATTAAACCTGACCTTTTTATTTTTCAAATAATACCCAATGTTAATGAGGACATGGGGGGAGGAGACACTGCTAAGTACTTTCAATGGAAGTGATCTTTGGGACGATTTGAAAACTCCATAGTTAAAGTCTTAAAATTGTTAATATCCTTTGCTCTAGCATTCTCCTTTCCCACAACCACTCTCCCACCCCCTGTCATTTCATTTAAGGAGATTATTGTGGCTGGGAACAATTTTAGCTACTGGGACATTCAGGACAGCATTGCTTAAAATAACATAAACTAGAAACCATGTAAAGGTCTATCAATAAGGGATTCTGATTATATCATGGATTACTATATGGCTGTTAAAAATGATATCGTTGAAATGTTTTCCAAATAAGTGGTATATATATCGCAAGATGTGGTACATGGGACAATGTCAATGGTGTGTGGACTGTTTCCATTTCGCTGTATCTGCTCCCATTTCCCAGAACCATCCTGGTTCATCATGGCCTCCTCCTAAACAGCTAGAAGACTAAGAATTCCCACACCAACCCACACTCTTCTTTTCTCCATCATCCTTAGGAGCTCTCTGTCCTGTTCCTGTTCCAAAGCCCAGGTTTCATCCTGCCATCATGGCTCCAGCATCATTTCCTTCCTGCCCAGCCCTTCCTCAGTCTAGCTGCCAGCTCTACCCTCATTGCCTTCAAGTTCCTTTTCACAATATTTCCTGAAGCCTCCACTCTGCCCCTTCTTCTAAGCTCCAGGAGGTGGCAGTGAAGTAAGCCTCAAAGGATACGGAGGAGTTGGCCTAGCAGAGAGAGAGGACATGGAGGTATGTTTGAATAATAGAGACCAGGGCAAAAAAGAGAAACGTAGCAGGAAATGCACAAAGAACTAAAATCAGGTCAGTGGCACACAAGAGTAAATTGAGAAGCTTGTTCAGAGATACAGCCTATGGGTAGCAGGGACTTGATTACGAAGGACAGAGCATGATGTTCTATAGAGTTTAAATTTCACCCTGGAACTAAGTTTAAGAACTGATGAAGTCAAATCACAAAGTTTTGTAGAAAATGGATTTGTAGGGAGAGAGGTTGTTGAACTAACAGATACGAGACATAAGGGCTTGAGCTAGACTAGAGCAGAGGTAGGAAATAGAGAGGGGTCAGATTCAACATTATGTAGAACATCAAACTGACAGGACCTTGTGACTATGGACTATAGACCCACTGTAGGTTAGGTAAGGACCAGAATCACATCTGTCTCACAGCTGGTGAGACAGCTTGTACCTAATACAGTGTATTGCACACAGGTACAAGTGTATCTCTTGTACCTAATACAGTGTATTGCACACAGGTACTCAATGCATATTTCTTAATGAAGGAGTAATGTTTTAATGAACACTTAATCAAGTGAGCTAAGTTGGCATTACTGTGTATGTAGCAAACTCATTTTTAAAACACCATCAATTTTAAGACATACCAGTGATTTCCTAACCTTTTGGAAGGCAAGTAAGTATCAGAAGAGTTAAAATGCAAAAAGAGTGCAGATCTTACCACTAAGTGGGAGAATTTTTTCCCTTCCCCTTAAATATTGGTTGGCCTTGTGATTTGATCCATGTTAGCCAACAGAATTCCTGATACCAGAAGGATTAAATGAGAAGAAAAGAATCTCTGCTAATTCAATAATTAGCATAAATTTAAATAATCACTGATGACACATCTGTGAAATAATATGTAATTGAGGATTCCTCAAAATAAAAGTAGAATACTATTTAAACAAATTTAATGATTATGTAGAATTAACACTGTTGACAATGTCAACATGATTTGAAAGAAAAGATTTAGCATAGCTAAATATGAAGTTAAAATCAATTAAAAGAATTATCTTATTTGGTATAATGAGACTATAAAATTGATTAGTTTCAGACAAAGTAAGCATATATAAGTACAAATAGGTTTATTGACTGATTTGGAATGTAAAGTTACAGACCATAGCTATAGGCAATATAAAAGAATAATATAAAATAAAATCCAGCTATATGAGACTTATAAAATACATACAAAAGGAGCACCATATGCACAGATTGAAATTGAAGAGATAAAAAATATATACCTTGTGAATCACGGGGCCAGCCCTGATTCAAGGGGAAGGAAAATAAACTCTTCCACTTGATGGCTAGATCTTCACAGTCATTTTGCAAAGTGTGTGGTATGGGAACGCATAAAGACAAGAAAGGGTTTTTGTAATTAATCTATCACACCATGAAAAATCTAGTTGAAATAAGTAGGTAAATAGGAAGAAAAAAAAAACAGGAAAATAGGGAGAAAAAAAAAACATATGGAACATAAGAAGCAAATAGCAGATGGTTAGATATAAACCTAGCCATATCAATAAACACATTGAGTATAAATGGTCTAAACATTCCAATTAAATGCACAGGTTGTAAGATTGGATAAAAAAACAAGAATTGATTATATGTTGTCTAAGAGAAACCCACGTTAAATATAAAAACGCAGGTTAAAAGTGAAGTGGAAAATATATACTATGCTTAACAATCTAAAGAAAACTAAAGTGGCATAGGAATATGAGAGGAATCAGATTTCAGAACAAAGACCATTACTAAGGATAAAGAGGGTAACTGCGTAATGATATAAGGGTCAATTCGGTAAGAGGACATAATATTCTTTAATGTGTATGCAAATAACAACAGTGTTTCAAAATACCTGAAGCAAAAACTGTGAGAAATGAAAGGACAAATGGACAAATTCACAATTTTAGTTGGAGATTTTAACATTAATAGACAAAGTAAAAAGAAAATCAGTGAAGGTGTGGAATACCTGACCATTATCATCAATCAACTTGACCTATTTGCCATTTAATAAAAATTCCACCTAGCTACAGCAGAATGCAGTATCTTTTCAAGTGCACACAAAAGTTACCAAGATAAGCCATATTCTAGAACACAAAACAAGTCTCTACAAATTTAAAAGAATAAATCATAAAAAGTATGTGTTATGACCTCAGTAGAATTAAATTAGAAATCAACAAACAGATATTTGGAAAAGCTCTAAGTATTTGGAAATTAAACACATACTTCCAAATAATAGTTAAGAAGAAACTATGGGGGAAATTAGAAAATACATTGAACTAAATGAAAATTATGAAGCAGCATATAATATATCATATAATATATATGATCTATAGCATATAATATATGTGATATAATATAGCATATTATATATATGATACATAGCATATTATATATAGCATATAATATAGCATGTATAGCTATAATATATATGATAATAGCATATAATATATCAAAATTTATGAATCAAAGCTACAGCAGTGCTTTGAAGGAAATTGATATCATTAAATGGTTTCAATTTAATATTATAAACTTTTACTTTAAGATAATAAAAAAGTGAATTAAATGAATTAAATTCATAGGTATTAGGAAGGAAATAGTAAACACCAGAGCAGAAATCAATAAAACAGAAAATAAATAACAAAGAATAAGCAGTGAAACTAAAACCTGGTTCATTGAAAAGACCAATAAAACTGACAAAACTCCCACAAGTCTGACTCTTGATCAGTCAGACTGATCAAGTATATAAGAGAAGATACAAATAAGAAAGGATAGATGTGACAACACTACAAATACCACATATTTTAAAATAAAAGAATACTAAGAACAATTTGTGCCATTTATATGAAATTGACAAATTCCTTGAAAGACAAACTACCAAAGATCACTCAAGAGAAACTGATAGCATGACTAGCCCTAGGCCATGTAAATAAATTGCATTTGTAGATTAAAACTTCCCCCAAAAGAAAATTCTAGATCCATAAGTTTCCCATGGTGGATGATACCAAACATTTTAGTAAGAAATAATATCAATCTTGGGGCACCTGCGTGGCTCAGCTGGTTAAGCCTCAGACATTGTCTTAGGTCATGATCTCCTGGTTTGTGAGTTTTCTGCTATCAGCAGCAAGCCTCCTTTGGACAGGGGTGTCCTCGTCTCTCTGCCTCTCCCCTGCCCATGCTCACTGTCTCTCTCAAAAATGAATAACCATTTAAAAAAAAATACCAATCTTACGTAAAATCTTCCCCCAAATAGAAGAGAATATGCTTAACAACTTATTTTATGAGGTAAGCATTACCTTAATACCAAAATGAGATAAAGCCATTAGAAAACAACTACAAATCCAAATCCTTCACAAACATGAATGCAAAAATCCCTAACAAAATATTAGCATATCAAGTCCAGAAATATATAAAGGGAAACTGCCACATGGGATTTATCTTGGGAATGCAAAGTTGGTTTTAAAAGTTAAAAATCTATTGAGGCACCTAGGTGGCTGAGTCAGTTGATTGTCTGGCTCTTGATTGCTGCTCAAGACACAATCTTATGGTTGGTGAGATCGAGCCCCACATTGGGCTCTCTGCTGACAGCCCTGGAGGCTGCTTGAGATTCTCTATCTCCCTCTCTCTCTGCCCCTCCACCGCTCATGCACATACATGCTCTATCTCTCTCTCTCAAAATAAATAAATAAACATTAAAAATAAGTAAATATCAATGTATTTCACCAAATCAATAAATTAAGGTAGAAAAACCATATAATCATTTTAATAAAGGCAGAAAATCCATTGACAAAATTCACCTCCCATTCATGATGAAAACTCCAAATCAGGAATAGAGTGGAACTTCCTCAATTTGATAAAAAGCATCTGCAGCTAATATCATACTTGATGATAAAAGACTGAATATGTTCTTCATAAGGTCAGAAAAAAAAGGCAGAGACATTCATGCTTCCCATTTTTATTCAAGATTTTACTGCAGGTTCTACCCAGCTTAATAGAGCAAGAAAAAGAAATAAGTGCATCCATATATGAAAAAAAAGAAGTAAAGCTGTCTATGGAATCCACAAATGAACCATTAGAATTTAAAAAATCAAGTTTGGTACTTCCACAGCAGGAGCCATTAAGGACTAGCAACCATGGCTCTGCACTATCCTATGGCCCTGGGCCTTACCAAGGGCCACAAGGTGACCAAGAACGTGAGCAAGCCGAGGCATAGCCACCACCACCAGAGCCTTACCAAGCACTCCAAGTTCCAGCAGCACAGGATCTTAGAGGTGTGCAGCAAGCCCCGTATGAGCGGCCATAGAGCCATGGAGCCATGGCCATGGAGCCATGGCGATCCATGAATCAGCTCAAGGTCTCCAAGGACAGGCTCTCTCTCAAGTTCATCAAGAAAAGGGTGGGGACACACATCCCTGCCAAGAGCAAGAGAGATTCGCTGTGCAAAGTCCTGGTAGCCATGCAGAAAGTTGCAGCTAAGAAGGACTGAACCCCTCCCATCTGTATGTAATAAAGCCTTTTTGGAAAAAAAAAAGAACAATCAAGTTTGGCAAATATCAGAATACAAAGTCAATATAAAAAATAAATTCTGTGTATTAGCACTGAACAATTAGAAATTGAAAATTTAAATATTTATAGTAGCATCAATAATATGAAATACTTAGAGATAAGTTTAACAAAATATGTGTAATACCTGTATACTAGAAATTATAAAACTGTTTCTGAAAGAAATTAAAGACCTAAATAAATGATGAGGGGCACCTGGGTGGCTCAGTTGGTTAAGGGTCTGACTCTTGGTTTTGGCTCAGGTCATGATCTCATGGTTCATGAGATCAAGGCCCGCTGTGCTCTGCGCTGACAGTGTGCTCTGTGCTGAGAGCAATCAAAAAGAATGAAATCTTGCCATTTGCAACAACATGGATGAAACTAGAGTGTATTATACTAAGCAAAATAAGTCAAGTAGCATATGATTTCACTCATGTGGAATTTAAGAAACACAACAGATGAACATAGGGAAAGGGAGCAATAAGAAACTCTTAAACACAGAGAACAAACTGAGGGTTGCTGGAGGGGAGGTTGGAGGGGATGGGCTAAACAGGTGATGAGCATTAAGGAGGACACTTGTTGGGATGAGCACTGGGTAATCTACGTAAGTGATGAATCACTGCGTTCTACTCCTGAAACCAAGACTAAACTGTATGTTAACTAACTTGAATTGAAATGAATGAATTAAAAAAAAAAAAAGAGGGTCACTTTTGACAATGGAATACTATTTAGCACTAAAAACGAACTACTGGTAACATGTAATAACATGGGTCATCTTAACTGAAAGCATCATCCTAACTGAAAGCAGACAAGCACAAAATATTATATATTGTTTATATTTACATGAAATTTTAGAAGAAGTAGAGCTGTAATAACAGAAAGCAGATGAGTAATTGACAGGGCTTATGGGTAGGAGGGAAGGAATTGACTGCAAAATGTCATGAGAATACTTTTGGGGGTGATAGAAATGTTCTTGATCATGTTTGTGGTTACACCACTGCATGTGTTTGTCAAAATTCATTGAACTATACATTTGAAACCAGTGAATCTTACTGTATGTGAATTGTACTTCAAAAAAACTGACAAAAAAATAAAGATGGAACCTTTTAAGACATTCAAAACTAATAAAGAACAAGAAGTAATGAAATAGAAAAAATAAATTGCTATAAATAAATAAATACCTATCTGAAAAAACTAATAATGCAGACAGACCTCTTGCAGGACTGATCTAGAAAAGAAAACCCATATAAAGAATATTCCAGGGAAAAGAGACCTAAAGGTGGAATGGATGGATTCCTGTCCAGCAGTGAAAAGGAATGAACTGAAGCTACATATACCTAAATATGTTGAAAAATATAACTTTGAATCAAAATAAGTTGCCAAAGGCTATGTACGATATTGTACACTTATATAAACACTAAACAAAGAACAGTATATATTGTTTATTCATGCCTACATATATAGAAAACTTTCCATTTTTCAGCTAAAAATTTTATTTTAAATTCTCATTTAATACATGAGCATTAGAATGCTAATTGATCAGCTTCAAGTTATTGGTCTCCTTGGGCAGGAAGAAAGCCTGAGGGAATGGGGGGGGGGGTGGTGCAAGGGGAGACTTTAACTATATCTTTAATGTTTTATTTCATTTATGTCACAGAGAAAATGACAGAGACGGAACTGAAGGCAAAAAAAAAAAAAATGTTGTGATCTTTTAGGCATTATAGGGAGTATCTATAGTTATCTGTTATATTATTTTCGGTACTTTTGATGTTTGAAATGTTTTATAATTTCATATTATTTTGACATTGAATAAAGCCAGCACTACAAAGTGTCCAATATGGTAATCATATTCCTGAAATTATCTCACAATTGACACAGATTTCAGATTTACAGACAAGAGTCAATACATATTAGTTCTCTCAGAAACTTCATCAGAAGTATTAACAAACTGAGGATCAGTTCATTAGTTTCTTTTTTTTTTTCATTTCAGAGAAAGAGAGAGAGAGAGAGAGATTGAGAGAGCGTGAGCAGGGGACAGGAACAGAGGGAGAGAGATAATCCCAAGCAGGCTCCACACTAGGCGTGGAGCCTGACATAGGGCTCCATCTGAGAACACAGGGATCATGACCTGGGTTGAAACCAAGAGTTGGACCCTTAACCGACTGAGCCACCCAGCACCCAGGTCAGTAGTTTCTTAATTACACTTCTTTACTGATTCCTTGGAGGATGCCAGTCAACCCTAGTGATCCACCAGATCCTGACAGAATGTTATTAAATATCTGCTGCTGCGTGATTAAATTATCACTGAGGGTGAGTGAGCGCCCTATGATACTGGCCTTGCAAGTGAGGTCAGAGATATGTCTGTGCTTAGAAAGGAGGATTCAGTGTGATAAAAATCCAACCCGTAATTAATTGTACCGTGTCCTTCCTTAACACTGATCACTTGGAATCATCATCACCTGTCTGTATGTTTGGCTCACAGTAGGGACACAATAAATAATTGTTGGCTGACTTATTAGCCTCCAGGAAATGAAACTCCATAAACAGACGGATTGTGCCTACTTATCCCTAGCTCCTAATATGGTGGACCCAGCATGAGGTAGGAATCCATAAACATATCGAATAAGTGAAGGGAAAGCTAAAGGTGCTGCTACTTCCATGAAAACTCCCCAGCTCTCTCCAGCCAGAAGGATCTCTTCCTCTCAAACTTGTATCCTCTTACAATATTTAACATCTATTCTTACAGATACTTGTGCTGATGTTTCATTTTCATTGCTACCTTTTAGGTTTAAGAGCAAGGACTGTTCCCTTTTTGTAATTTATTACAGAATGATGGAAAATAGAAAAAAAAAGTCTTACAACTAAAATTAATTTATTTTTATACTTTTCTAAGTTCAGCAGAATTATATTGACCTTAAAGTATACCACTTCAAACTGTTTAAAATGAAGCCCCACTTCCATGTATTTAGTCAGTTGGTAGCAAAGCAATGGGCCATGACACATTGCGCTGGACCGCCTACACGGCCAGTGTGCGTGTTTGCTCAGCTATTTTCCATTAAACACCAGTGAACAAAGACAGCTGCCAAACATTTTCTAGGTCATTTGTTCTGTTTGTAAACAGAAAGTGTACAATAATTAACAAGATGTAATCATTTGCAACCTGGATTTACACAGAATGAAGGAATTTTTTTAAAGAAGGGAAATTAATGCAAGTCTTAAGTGCTTAATGACCCCATTAATTGAGAGATAGGTAATTGAAGAAATTAAACAGAAGAGGTAATGGCCTTGGAGCCATTAATCTATTCTGGGAGTATTGCTAATGTTTACCAGGTGATTTTCATCTGAACTAAGAGCTGAGAGCCAGTTTACTTTCACGCAATGGTTCTTGGATCTGGCCAATCAGAAGAATCGCTTGGAAAGCTTTGAACAACACAGATCCCTGGATTCTCTTCATACATCCTTAATCAGAATCTTAGGGGTACAGCTCATGCACATGGATTTCTTAAAAGTTAAACAGGTAATTCTTTTGATTACTTTTATAAAAGGGCTAGCCAAGTTTGAATGTACAGTGCAGAATAGGGTTTCTCAACCTAGACACTACTGATATTTGTGGAAGGTTAATTGTTGTGGATGCTGCCCTTAGCATTATAGGATACTTAGCATTATCCCTGGCCTCTACTCAGTAGATACCAGTCACACCCTCCCTTCCATAAGTTGTAAAATAACCATGTGTCTCCAGAAATTGCCATATTTCTCTGGGGGCTGAAATCACCATCCATTTAAGAACCACTGCTTTAGAATAGCCCTGTCTAATAGAACTTTCTACAATGAGAGAACCATCCAAGATGGTAGCCACAAGCCACATGTGGTTATTGAGCACTTGAAATGTGGCTGGTACAACTAAGGACCTGAATTTTAAGTGTTATTTTATTATTTTTTTTTAAATTTTTTTTTCAACGTTTTTTATTTATTTTTGGGACAGAGAGAAACAGAGCATGAACGGGGGAGGGTCAGAGAGAGAGGGAGACACAGAATCGGAAACAGGCTCCAGGCTCCGAGCCATCAGCCCAGAGCCTGACGCGGGGCTCGAACTCACGGACCGCGAGATCGTGACCTGGCTGAAGTCGGACGCTTAACCGACTGCGCCACCCAGGCGCCCCAGTGTTATTTTATTTTAACTAATATAATTATAAAAGCCACATATAACCACATTGGACAGCACAACTTTACAAGATTCAGATCTACTCTGGGCAGTGAAATCTATATACAATGTCACCCTAAGTGCTTCTGAAACATACCATGTAGAAATAATTTACAAGAATAGAAAAATCTACTTACCTTCCTGTCTGAACCAGAATAACTCTTGGGATTTTATGACTAATGGAAAGTTTACTTGCAGCTTTGCTTTCTAAGTATTGTCTATGTAATATTTTCTGTTACTACCTTTCATATATGTATTATGAGACTTAAAGCAGTCTGGTGAGATAGCCCCCTTCAGTCCCAAACTTGATCTCCTTTTATTATCAGTCCTTAACATTTTCTTAGGAAAAATTCCCATTGCTGTCTGGTGTTCTCAGTTCTTAGCAGGTTAAACATAGAGTTACCATATGACCCAGCAATTCCACTCCTAGATGTATACCCAAAAGAGATGAAGACGTGTGTGTCCATGCAAACACTTGAACATGAGTGTTATAGCTGCTTTGTTTTTTTTTCCAGTTTTATTGAGATATAAATGAGATACAGAACTGTATAAGTTTAAGGTATAGAGTACAATGATTTGACTTACATATGTGGTTAAATGGTTACCATTATAAGCTTAGTTAACATTCATTGTCTCATATAATCACAAAAAAAAAGAACATGAGAAAGAAAAAATGTTTTCCTTGTGATGGGAACTCTTAGCATTTATTCTCTTAACCACTTCCATATATACTATACATTAGTGTTAATGATAGTCATCATGTTGTACATTACATCCCTAGTACTTACTTATCTTATAACTGGAAGTTTGTACCTTTTGACCTTCTTTCGATCCCCCTTCCACCTCTGGTAACCAACAAATCTTTCCTTTTCCTATGAGTTTGTTTTTTGCTTTTTCAGATTCCACATGTATCTGAGATCATACAGTATTTATTTTTCTCTGTCCGACTTATTTTACTTAGCATAATGTCCTTGGTTCATCCATGTTGTTGCAAATGACAGGATTTCCTTTTTTATGGCTGAATAAGATTACATTGTAGATTTACCACATCTTCATTACCCATTCATCTGTCCATGAGCAGTCAGATTGTTTTCATGTATTGGCTTTTGTAAACAACACTGCCTAGCTGCATTATTCATAATGGCCAAAAAGTGGAAACAATCCAAATGTCTAACAAACGATGAATGAATAAACAAATGTATATGCATCAATGGAATATTATCTGGCAATAACAAGGAATGAAGCCCTGATATATTCTACAACAGGATGAACCTTAAAAACATTATGCTAAATTAAATAAGCCAGTCACAGAAGACCACATACTATATGATTCCACTTATATGAAATGTCTGTAACAGACGAATCTATAGATACAGAAAGTAGTTTAGCAGTTATCTAGGGCTGGCGTGAAATGAGGACATTGGTTGGTTATAGCTAATGATTATGGGGTTTCTTTTTGGTGTGATGAAAATTTTTTAAAATTAGATTGTGGTGATGACTATACAATTCTGTGATTATACTAAATCTATTGAATTATACACTTTAATTGGGTGAATTGCATGGTATGGGAATTGTATTTCAACAATGTTGTTAAAACCTCTGTTGGTGTAATTCACTCCATAAGCAGATCTAACAAGAAAATCTGCACCATCATATCAATCAGTACATGATATTTATTATCAAACTGGAAGTGGCTTTAGATGTTATTATCTTATTCCAAAATAGTCTCTACACTGGTTACCAGCACTCTCATTTCCAAGGTAATTGAAGTGACCCTGCATTGCATCCAAACACGGGCTGGAAAACTTTAAGCATGGCCCTTACTCAATAACAAATCATTCCACACCCTGAGACCCACTGTAGGACAGTGAATGCATTCAGAGGATACACTACAAAATCCTAGCCAGCCACTAACCAAAAGGGCCCATCCTTGTAATTCCTGAGTTCCTCTCTAGTCCGTAGGAATAATGGACTCATGGACATTGCCAATGAGAAAAGACAAATGAATAAGAGGTTTTCAAAACTAACTTTGTCGTTAAGTCAGGCTGGTCAGACCCTGTCCAGGATGTAAAACGCTAAGTCATGGATGTTAAATAGCTCTGTCAGGCAATTAGAAGAGAACATTCACTTTTAGGGCCTTGAGTTTTCCCGGAAGCCCCAGATAGAGCCCGTTCTCTGATTTTCACCTCACCTGACTCAGCTAACTTTACAGGAAATGAAAATGTGCCTAGGTTTTTCGTTATTAAGCGAGACTTGGTACTGAAAATAACTGTCAGTCTTCTTTAGCTTAAGCATGGACTATTCAGGAGGCCTCCTGGAAGAATGCAGAAGATGGGAAAAGGAAAACAGCAAATAGCAAGTGGGGTAAAATTTTTCATGATGTAAAACCAAAAAAAATCTATCTAAGGCAATTTTGCTTTACTCTTCCAGAAAAAATAATGTCAAATGAAGTTAAACAGTTTGTCTAAGTGGTTAGATAGAGATCTGTGAAGAATTATGTACAGAGAAGTAGGGGCTCAGACTGCAAGGCAGGAAAGGACAGACTTTTTAAAGAAAAATTTGTGTAGGGAGGAATATTAATTCAGTAACTCATTCAGTAGACAAGGCAGAAGACCTTAGGTTACAAAGCAGTGACACATTTCTGACCTTTCTTCCATTCACTGAGGATGGAGATGAATAAATACATAGAGCATTTATGGGAAGAGCTAAGTCCTTTGGAATGGTTCTGGGAAGAGTCTGAGTTATTTGGAGGACAAGTGTCACCTTCAAGACAAGATGCATTAACTGTACTCCGAACTTCTTATAACTAGATATAGTGGCAACCTTCCCTGGTCCTCATTGTCTGGCTGGATAAGTGTTGTCCCTCTTCTGTGTTCTGACAGTGCCCTGGATATACCCTTAGTATACCACTTAAATTATTTAAGATGGGTATTTTTTATCTCCTTTTATTACTAGACAGTGAACTTCACAGGAACCAAGACATTGTTGGCATTTGTGTGGTTTTCAGTTTTCAAGAGTGTCTTAACAGTTTCGAAGGTGGATATACTTCCCCATCTCTGGTAGACAGTGTTTCATTTTCAGGTATTCCATAGGCCAGTTGGCTCCTTCCCAGATTAGGTAATTCCAAGATTACCATACCTGGACTCTGCCGCCAGACCTTGTGGTAAATCAGACTGTAATGTAATACTGAGTTCTACTAGCATTGGGTCTGGGCTCCAAAATGGATGCCTTATACAAAAATGTGCACTAGAGTGGGTTTAGTGTCATTACACTGGCTTCAAGTCACATGTTTTTCAGATAACATTGTCACATGGATTGGAGATACTTGAACTACACTTCCCCAGTCTGGCACCCAGGTGAGCTTTGTGTGTTATATCAGCCATCTGTATGTGAGATACCAAAGAAGTAAATTGCTCAGTGACAACCATAGGCCCTGAAAGAATTTAAGCACCTTCCCTGTTGCCTATCTTCATGGGAGGGGATGTGGTGGGGGCAGGGTAATAATAGCCATCTACGAGTCTCATTTATATCTCAGATCATATACCCACATCCCAGATACCGAATCAGAAATTTTATTATGTTCTTTGCCTGTTCCAGGTCGTTAAACTTAATCCCAGATCTTGTCCTTCTTCTTTTTTTTTTTTTTTTTTTAAATCTCTGTGAGTAGAACTTTTTAATTGAAACATTACAATGGATTGTCTGGATAAGAAGTGTGTTTTCAACAAATCTTTGCATTATCATCTTTCCACTTATACCACTTAAGTAAAAGTTATAACAGACACAGTTTCTTTTTTCTGGACTGGGTATGTCAGTGCAGACACTATGTCAGCCTGAAAAAAAAAAGAGACAGAGAGAGATAAATAAAGTCTATGGGTGTCCCCACACGGCGCCAGCTTGTTTGAGCCAGTCATTATCTCCAGAGTTATAAGAAGACCTTTTGGAACTCCCCCAGCCTCTGCTGCTAAGGCTCCTGGGATTAGAGACCAGAAGACAGAAATGCTCTGTTCTTTATTTCAGGAAGCACACATAGATGGACTTTGGAGTAAAGAAATAGTATTTGTTGAAACCTTTGCTCAGAGTTATAAATCTCTGTGCCGCGTGGCAGGGATGTCTCTGACTCTGGAACAAAGAACAAAGAGCATTTTAGTTAGTCACACTGAGGAAAATACCCAAGAAGCAGAAACCACAAGGGAGTTCATAACACACACACCCCCTCCCCTCCTGAAGGACCACCTGCTTTCCCTTTAACTCAAGTAGAGATTTCTTGGCACATTCCAGCTCCAAATCCCAGGTTTTGAAACAATAAAGCTAGTATCAGAATCATCCCCCGGGCTCTACAGATCCATGTTAAATGATGACGAATTTAGGCCTTTCATACAGCCATAAAACCTCAATGTAGCCAACAACCTGGAAGTCATAGTGTTTCACTTCATCATCGAAGTGATGGAATGACTAAGATCCAATGTCACAAAACCCCTCAGAGGTCCCACAACCCCCACTACACCTGGAAAGATTCTTTAAAACATGGATCTGATTCATAAATATAATAAATTTTCATGGTATAAATTTTTTTTAAGTTTTTATTTAAATTCCCGTTAGTTAACATACAGTATAATATTAGTTTCAGGTGTACAATATAGGGAAAAAGAAAAATATTTTCATAATCCACCACAATACATTTTGTTCACCATGCTCTGTTGTGATTAAAGAAAAATGAACATGCTAAATCTTACAGAATAAAAAAGAAAATTGTGGATTTCTACTTTTGATGTTTAAATCCTGAATTCTGCAACTTATTACATAAAACATCAAAGCGTACTTGGACAGGGACCTTGTTCGAGATAGGGTTACATCACAATAGGTGTGAAAAATTGTGAAATCGAGCCAGCTTCAGGGGAGTGTGCACAGCATGACATTCTCTATAAAGATCCTGGCAGTGCCGAGAGAACCCTGTATTCATAACTGGCCAAATCCTGCTATCCTTACTTGCAGGGCACAGCCCATAATCGGTAGAGAGATTCCAGAGGTGTGTGATATTACCCCTGAGTTCTTATCACAGACACTGAAATTCAAGCAATTAAATTAGAGAGAAAGCAATCTAGAGTGGGTGAAAACAGAGTGATTGAGGTTCATGGATTTGTGTTGATCTTGCACTGATCAGGGATCCCTACAGAAGCTGCCAACTGCTCTCAGAGGTAAAGAGGCAGATCAAGGAGGTTGTTTCCTAACATTATGTGAAGTTATCTGGGCCTTGAAGGTGACAAGGAGGATAAGCTAAGTACTAAGCCAGGTTCTGTTGGCCTTAATTGCGTGTGTTTATTGAGATTATATTTGGTCTCAAGTGTTCTTAAATTGTTCTGTAAACTCTGCAGACCCTATGGGGCATCTGAAGGCACAGCTACTCAGAAGGAATGTCTCCCTACATCTGGGATTGATGGGTACACACCCTTGCCTTTTTCTTGTTGTTTTCCATTGCATTCTTCAATTTCCAACTCTGAAATGTAAAAGAAAAATAATTGACACCTCTCCTTTTTCATCTTTTCATCTTTCTGCTTTTTCATCTGCACAGTAACAGAGTTGGTTGCATGGGGTCATCACCAGCAACTCTCACCTGCTCTGGATTCTCTGCTCCGTGGTTCTAAAGACTAAATGTCCTGCATCAGGCAAGGAGCAGTGTAATTACTACTCCATGTCAACAGTGCTGGCCCGTTGGAAAAGCTAGGCTATTTACTGTCTTAAACCAGCTACCTTGTCTCTTCTTTATCCTACAACACTGACAAGCCATAAACCCACTGAAACTGTCCCCTTTAATCTCAGGGCAAAAATTTCATCTTCTTCAAATCTCCCTGGGGAGCAGAGTGAAACCAAACCAACAGTGGTGTAGAAAGTTAACTGCCCCAGTAGTAGCTCAAGACTCCAGGTGAGTCAGGTCATATCAGACTTCTCCCCAGAGGACTGAATGAATGAAGGTTCTGAAATGGAATTGAGTGAGGGAGCCTGCATTCTCCAGAGAGCAAGGATGAAGGGGTCAAGAAAACAAAGATCTATCCCCAAACACCAAAGAACACCACTCCTGAGTAGTACAAATGCATTCGGTAGAATCTTTGCTGTAGAATCAGAGAATTCACTCAAAGAAACTATGTGAAGACAGCCAGTTTATCCCCCTGCTTTCAAATAATTAACAAGGATTCACTGAATCACTTCCTGCACCCTCAGGCACATACTGGGATGGAATCCAATGCGCATAGCATTTTTCAGGACTTTAATTATCTCAAAGTATCTTTTGGTAATCTTTTTCAATGTCTCACCAACATAAGCCACCCAGTTAATATCTAACCTAAATCCTTTCTGCCACTTATTTAAGCCATTTATTTTCTTTAATACCTTAGGACATATGGGAGAATAGTAGGTATCCTTTTTGGGAATATTTTCTCAATGTGTGAGTTTTCCTTTTGCTTTGATTTCAGTGAACAGAGTATTGTCTGTTTAATTCTCCAAATAATAAAAAGAATCAGGAATAGAAAGTTCATATTTTTTACTTTTCCACATATTAGTTTTGTGAACTTGGGTGATCTTGAAACACCTCCAAACATCAATTTCTATATAATTATATAGAAATTATATATATTTATATAATTATATATGACTTATATATAATTATATAGATATAATACTTACACCAAAGATTATTATAAAGGTTCAAAGGCTCATGTATGCAAAAACAAATTGTGAAGTACAATAAAGATTCCAGATAGAGTAATTGTCATTCACCTGTCATGAGGATTAAATCAGAATAATGGTAAAATAATGTTGGGAGGATGTAGAGATATCAGAAAGAAGCCTGTGTTTTGCTGGTAAGGATGTAAAATGGTGCCACATCGTGGAAAATAGCATAGAGCCTCCTCAAAAAAATTAAACACAGAATTACCATATGATTGAACAATTCTGCTACTGGTCATATACCCCCAAAGAACTGAGTGCAAGGGTTCAACGGACACTTACTTGCACACAAACATTTATAGCAGTGTTATTCCCCATCGTCAAAAGTGGGAAAAAAACCCAAATGTCCACCATGGATGAATGGACAAGCAAATTACAGTGTATACACATAATGGAATATTATTTACCCTTAAAAAGGAAGTCCTGGCACATGCTACAACATGGGTGAACCCCAAAGACATTATGCAAAGTGAAAGAAGGCAGACACAAAAGGGCAAAGATCGCATGACTGGCGCCACTTGCATATGTGTAGTCAAACTAATGGAAACCGAAAGTAGAATGCTGACTGCAGGGATGGGGGAGGGGGATCCTGGGGAGTTGTCGTTTAAAGCGTACAGAGTTTCATTCTGGGATAACGAACAAGTTCTTGGGATGGATGGTGGTGATTAGTTGCGTAGTAGTGTAAATGTACTTAATGCCACTGAACTGTATACTGAAAAATGGTTAAAAGGTTAAGTTTTATGGTATGTATATTTTAGCATAATGAAAAAAAAGAATGGTCACTACATGGTCCCCACTTGGCAGAGGATATGGGGGATACTATTTTGTTGGAGAGACTGGACAATACATAACACAATCCAGTCCAATGGGCAGCACTGTGTAATGGTGTAATGGGAGGCTGCTCTGAGAGGTGGAAGGAGACACTAGTGAGCATGTGGGATCAGAAGGGCCAGAGAATGCTGGCTTCATCGTGGAGGTACCGACATAGTCTGGGCATAGGTTTTTGAATGGCCACAATCAAAGCCTTAATTATTTTCAGGCCTAGGATGCATTTTCCCAGCAACTACCTCTCCTATCTCTCCCTCAGAAAGCACCCATTATCCTCCTGTTCCTACATGAACTCCAGGAACCCGTGTGATATTGTGTAGTGCCTTCATGCCAAGAGACTGCCCAGAGAGTTAGAGACAGGCAATCTTCAACACCCATTTGAAACCAGGGGCTGGGAGAGTTATGACATAGAGAAAATCAAAAGGCTAGGTATTGATTGACAAATTATCTGGGGTTAACTAAGATAAGCAGCAGTAAACCATTAATGTCTGCATTCTCCTCTCTGTGGTTCTAAAGAGTGAATGTCCTTCATCAGGCAGAGCTAGTGTGAGCACTACTCCAGGTCAACAGTGCTGGGCTATCTACTGTCTTAAAAGAACTACAGACATACTACCTTGGTGCTATAAGTACAAACTTTTTGGCGTACCAAAAAAGATGAAGCGCTGGTTTGGTAATGACAGGAAAAGTTTATGGTGCTGGATTTTATAGAGAGTGGTCACATCAGGCTGAGTGTTATAATGCGAAGTGTGTGGACTTCAGTGACAGACATAAGTTCAAATCCCAATTCTGTCACGTTTTACCATGTGACCCTCAAAATTATTTCACACTCTTAGCTTCTCATATAGCATAACAATACCTAAATCCTGGGTTTGTGATAAGATTGTGACAGTTTATATAATTTCCCTTAAACTTAAAGGGCAGTTTGGGGCGCCTGGGTGGCTCAGTCGGTTAAGCGGCCGACTTCGGCTCAGGTCGTGATCTCACGGTCCGTGAGTTCAAGCCCCGCGTGGGGCTCTGTGCTGACAGCTCAGAGCCTGGAGCCTGTTTCAGATTCTGTGTCTCCCTCTCTCTGACCCTCCCCAGTTCATGCTCTGTCTCTCCCTGTCTCAAAAATAAATAAACGTCAAAAAAAAAAACTTAAAGGGCAGTTTAATAATGAGAATATTAGCAAAAAAAAAAAAAAGTTTTTAGAGAAGCTAGCTGTGATTGCTTCTAGATTATAATAAAAATAGCTAATGTACATAGAACTAACATCATCCCCAGGACTATTCTAAGAACTTTAAATTTTGAACTCTTAACCCTTGGGAAAATCCTATGAGGCAGAGACCCTGGTTATCCCCACTTTACATCTGAGGAAACGGAAGCACAGAGAGAATAAGAAAGTCGCCAAATGTCACAGAGCTGATAAATGTTAGCACTGGAGTCCATATTCTAAAGTGCAGTAATATAGACCAAAGATGATACTTGATAGTCCCCTAAGGAACAAATTCACTATGCATAAAAAGATGTTACTTTGATTTTAATAAGGAGGTGATCAGAGGGGACAGAAGAAAATGCATCTTTAAATCCCCATAGCAAATCATGTAAAGGTTACTTTATGGTCATACTAAGTTTCCATCCAGCAACTTATTCTAAAGATAAACATAATAAAGAAACCTAAATCACCATGTCATATTAATAAGATACTTAATTTTCACCTATAGGCATTAAAATATTTAAGGACAGAAATATACAATTTTCATAGCTTAAGGCTTTCACATTTTTTATTATTTTAGAATTCAAAAGTTTTAATACAGCTATTGTTCAATATGTACATTTTTCCAATTAATACTGAAAAAGAAATAGATTACCTATAAAGAGACTTGCATGGGTAAAACCCTACCTCAAAAATACCAAACATATTATAGAGGAATGTGGGATTGCTTTGGCTCCTCATTCATTACCCTGATATAAGTTACAAAAAGTAAAGTATGGCCCAGAACACTCCAAAATCCTGCTGGTCAGTGACTGGCATAAGGCACACAATTTCAGTGTTTATTACAGAAATCATTTAATGGAGAACTTTAAGAATTAACACACCAGTTAGCAAATAATAAAAGAATATTATGAATCAGTACTCATGGAATATAGGAAACTTCTTACCCCTGAATACCTTTCTAATTAAACAAACAAAAAATTAACAGCACTCAAGATATTAGAAAAAGAAAACAAAATAAAACCAAGTAGAAGGAAGGAATTCATAAAAATAAAAGCAAATATAAATAAATTAGAAAATGGTGACATTGTTAAATCAAAACTCAACAAAATAATTATAATTTATTACACTGGGGGATTTAAGCATAATAATATTTCTATGATACTCTGGAGTAACCATCAGGTTTTTCTCTAGAGTTAAGTAGTTGTCAGATTTTTTTAAATAAAACAACAGGGGTGCCTGGGTGGCTTAGTCGGGTAGGCATACAACTTTGGCTCAGGTCATGATCTTGTGGTCCATGAGTTCGAGCCCAGCATCCGGCTCTGTGCTGACAGCCTGGAGCCTGGAGCTTGCTTCAGATTCTGTATCTCCCTCTCTCTCTACCCCTCCAATCAATCTCTCTCTCTCTCTCTCTCTCTCTCAAAAATAAATAAACCTTAAAAAAATAAAATAAAATAAGGGGCACCTGGGTGGCTCAGTCAGTTAAGCATCCAACTTCAGCTCAGGTCATGATCTCGCCATCTGTGAGTTCAAGCCCCACATCAGGCTCTGTGGTGACAGCTCGGAGCCTGGAGCCTGCTTCGGATTCTGTGTTTCCCCCTCTCTGCCCCTCCCCCACTCACAGTGTCTCTATCTCTCAAAAAAAAAAATGAATAAATGTTAAAAAAAATAAAAATAAGAAATAAAATAAATCAGTACCCTCTACTGATTAAAACAACAGTAAGTCGGGGCGCCTGGGTGGCTCAGTCGGTTGAGCATCCGACTTCGGCTCAGGTCATGATCTCACAGTTTGTGGGTTCAAGCCCCGCATCAGGCTCTGTGCTGACTGCTTGCTCAGAGCCTGGAGCCTGCTTCAGATTCTGTCTCCTTCTCTCTCTGCCCCTCCCTCACTCACGCTTTGTCTCACTCTGTTTCTCAAAAATAAAATAAAAATGTAAAAAAAAAAAAAATTAAAAAAAAAAAAAAAACAACAGTAAGTCAAAAATGGAAGGAAACTTCCCTAACTCAATACAGCATATCTTCCAGAAACTTAAATCCCCTGTCTTATTTGGGCAGACACCAAAGAAGCTTATTTCTCACTTCAGTATTAGTCCAAGGAGAATGTTTCTGGCCAGGAGGCAACTCTCCTCCACACGGCCTTGTCCGTATTTAAAATCCTTTCATCTTGTGGCCCCATCTCCTAGAACCTCATCACCTATATATCCAGGCTTCAAAAAGGAGTACAAGTGAGAGGTTTTTATGGGCTTGGCATGAAGACTGTTCACACTGTTACTAGAGAGAACAGTAGTCACCTGGTTATGTAGAGAGGGGGGCAGGGAGATGAACTCTAGCTATGTGTCCAAGGGGAAAACCGGAAAATCATTTCAGTGGTTGGTGCTCTCTGCCACAGTCAGCTTCTCTGGCTTCATGTACCTACATTTCTTCACACTCGTCTCCTCCCCAAATTCCAGGCAGGTACTACATTCATCTCAAAGTTCAAGAACTCTGAGTGTTGCACAGTCCATCCATCAAATACCAGTTTGGTTCATTATGGTTTGATGACCTATGCACTAAAAAATGTTAACTGCCCCTGCACACCCACCCACCTAAAACAAGGTAACAGAGCAAGGAAGGAAATTAGCAATAAAAGCTTTCATCTTAGAAAAGAGGGAATGGGACACACATCAAATCTCACACGAAACACAAAATTAAAACCCTGATGAATCCATACCTAAACATGAAATATCTAATCACAAAAGATTGAACCATGAAATATTAAAAGGCACTATAATAAAAATAGGTTTCAATTATGTATTAGGAAGGCCTCCTGAGCATTACACAACATCCAGAAATCTTAGAGTAAAAAATGGACAGGTTTGTCCTCATAAAAACATAAAATTTCTGTATCTCAGAAGTGACCATAAGCAAAATTAAAAGGCATTTGTAACAAATATTTACAATATAAGTGACAATTGCTTACTGTCTCTAGTATAGATAAGAAAAAGGCAAACAACCCGAAGTAAAAGTGGAAGCTTTGCCTTGCACATAGGAAACTAATTGCAGACAGCGGTGTTCTCTCCTTCCCCAATGCTCTCTATATTTCTACTCTAAGCCTTACATTTCTTTTTTGAGTATGAGAATACATACCTTACTCTGTAAATTCAAAGAGAAATTTTTAGCTAATCAAAATTATGAAAAATTCCTGAGGGTCTAAAAATACACCAGATTAGTTTGAAGAAGATAACAGCAGCCTGGAATTTGTTCGGAAGCTTTTTGGAAAGTATGCCACAGAAGATAGGGGCATCACCAAGCCTATCTCATGCCTCCAGGTGGTGGAAGCCAGGCTCCGAGAGGAGGCATTCAATGCAAATGACAGGGAAAGGAGTTGGGTACCCACACTGGTTGTGCCTGGTACAGCCTGCTGTCCTCCTCCGCATCCATTCAGGCCTATTCTTGGGCAGGGGCCATGCTCAAGGAGAGTAGAGCCTGAAAATGCCCAGATGGAATGACTAAGCCCAGAATATTGGCTTCTAAGATATCCTACCCAGCACACACGCAGCCTTTCTCCTATTCTCACAGAAAACATTATGGAGCACAAACCTCAGTAGCTACCCCAATACCTCCCTGATGGCTGGCCATGGGACTAGAAGTATAAAGACTCCAACAGGGTATCCAAACCACAAAGATGAGCCCATAGCCAAAATCACCAACATCTGACATGAAGCCACCATGAAAAATAGATAACAAGCCAACAGAAGAATTACGATTATGAAAAATTAATAGAGTGATAAGAAGAAGTGACAATCAGGAACAGTCTGGTGTAAAACAAACCAAACATAAACCTTAGAAATAAAAAAAATGTAATTACTGAAATAAAAAATTCAGTAGATAGGATTAGAAGACTGGACCCAGCTGAGAAGGAAATGAGATATCTGGAATGAAGCACAAGGTGAAGAAAAGTTGAAAACTTGAAGATATATGGAGGAAAGTTCTGTATGTCATAGCATCTATCTAATAGAGAATAATGAGGATAAAAGAGAGATAAAATCTAAAAAAAATAATGGAATTTCTTCTTACAGTTGAAGAAGCATAAATCTTCAGATTGAAATGGTCCTTCAAATATGGAGCAGGATTAAAATAAACGCACACACACACAAAAGCCAATTACAAAGGTAGTGACAATTCAGAATATTAGCCAACATTCTAAGCTATGAGGATAGCTACGAGGGTGAAGAGAAGTTGCTGAAGCTTCCAGAGAGGGTGATAAAGTGACTATTCACAGTCATTCTCATCAGATTTGACATTAGGTGTTTCATCAACAGTATTGGATGAAGAAAAGACATTCGATAATATCTTCACTGAAAGAAAAGAAGTTCAAATCTAAATTTCTATATTCATACATAATATTAATCAAATGTGAGAACAGTATAAGATTTTTTTCAAATACCCAGGAAGTCAGAGTTTTAATAACTCAATAGATCCTGTCTGAAAGCTAAGAGAACTATTAGAGACTCTACAGGAAAATGAATCCAAGATTTAACAACGAGCTGCAGTAGTTGCAGGAAAATAATACAACGACTTTTTCTATGAGACATAATTATAAATTTTTTTTAATTTTTTAATTAATTTATTTGCCGGGGGAAGGTCAGAGAGAGAGAAGGAGAGAGAATCCCAAGCAGGCTCCATGTTCAGCGTGGATCCCAACATAGGGCTCAATCCCACGACCCTGTGATTATGACCTAAGCCGAAATCAAGAGTCGGATGGATGCTTAACTGGCTGAGCGACCCAGGTTCCCCTAAAATTATTTTTTAAAAACAAAATTCTGGTGTCAAAATTCAGATTATGTCAACATGGGGTATAGAAGATGGAGGCAGGGATGCTAATGAAGAATTCAGGAAAATAAAAGTATCAGAAGATTTGTCAAAAGTTATTAGTAGGTATGGGAATGCAAGCTGGTGCAGCCACTCTGGAAAACATTACGGAGGTTCCTTAGAAAACTAAAAATAGAACTATCCTACAACCCAGCAATTGTCCTACTAGGCATTTATCCAGGGATACAGGTGTGCTGTTTCGAAGGAACACATGCACCCCCATGTTTACAGCAGCACTATCTACAATAGCCAAAGTATGGAAAGAGCCCAAATGTCCATTGATGGATGAATGGACAAAGAAGATGTGGTATATATATATATACGATGGAGTATTACTCGGCAACCAAAAAGAATGAAATCTTGCCATTTGCAACTACGTGGATGAAACTGGAGGGTATTATGCTAAGTGAAATTAGTCAGTCAAAGAAAAACAAAAATCATATGGCTTCACTCATATGAGGACTTTAAGAGACAAACAGATGAACATAAGGGAAGGGAAACAAAAATAATATAAAAACAAGGAGGGGGACAAAACAGAAGAGACTCATAAATATGGAGAACAAACTGAGGGTTGCTAGAGGGGTTGTGGGAGGGGTGATGGGCTAAATGGGTAAGGGGCACTAAGGAATCTACTCCTGGAATCATTGTTGCACTCTATGCTAACTAATTTGGAAGTAAATTTTAAAAAATAAAAAATAAAACAAGTGAAAAGTTAAAAAAAATAATTTAAAAAAAAGTTAGTAGGTAGTGAGCAGCCTCACGCTGTTAGAAAAATATAAATTTAAACACTAATGATAAAAATTTAAGTGTAACCTCTTAGAAGCATAAAAATAAAATGTGTATGGTTTTCAAACCAGTAAATGAAAAGAGGAACAAGGGAAATCCCAGCCATCCATGGAAAGGCTGAAGTGGAAATGAGAGAAAGGATGTTAATCTGCAACACAAAATGACATGGCAGGAATAAGTCTAAATACATCCAAAATAATGATACATATGAACTGGATTAGTCTGTTTTATAAAAGGTAAAATCGGCTGGATTTTAAGAATCCAGCCACATGCAGCTTGCCAGGAAAAGCCAAAACTGTGATTACTCTAGGCTTGAAAACATATTCCTGGCAACCACGAACAGAAAGTTGCTAAGAGCAGCATCAGCATCACACACAACAGAATCGAAAGTCAAAAAGATTACAAGTTTAAAAGAGGATATTTCACATTTTAAATAATTCACCATGAAGATCTAATAATCATGAACTTAAATGCTCCTAACATCGTTTTGGAGTACATGAAAAATTGGTAAAATCACAAAAGGAAATTAGCAAATCCACATCTGAGAGGTCTGTTAAAGTCTCCCACTACGATGTACCGTGAGTAACAATACAGAGGACTTAAATAATATAGTTAACAAATTGATGCTAATAGATAGGCATAGAACTCATACTCAATAGAGAATACACAATTTGTTCATTTTACTCAGTTAAAATTTATAAAAATTGGTCCTATAGAAGGTCAGAAAGGAAATTACAATAATTTTTTTTTAAAAAGACATATAGAGGGGCGCCTGAGTGGCTCAGTCGGTTAAGCATCCAACTTCTGCTCAGGTCATGATCTCACAGTTCTTGAGTTCAAGCCCCACGTTGGGCTCTCTGCTGACAGCTGGAGCCTGGAACCTGCTTCAGATTCTGTGTTTTGGTCTCTCTCTCTGCCCCTCCCCTGCTCACACTCATTCCCTCTCTCTCTCTCAAAAATAAATAAACGTTAAAAACTTTTAAACAAAGAAGATACATAGAGATATATAGACCACTTAATTGAAAATAGTGTATTAAAACTAGAAAAAAAATTTTTTTTAAGTTTATTTTTATTTATTTTGAAAGAGACATAGAGAGCAAGCAGGAGAGGGGCAGAGAAAGAGGGAGACAGAATACCAAGCAGGCTCCATGCACTGTCAGCACAGAACCTGAAATGAGGGTCATACTCACAAGCCACGAAATCATGACCTGAGCTGAAATCAAGAGTCAGATGCTGAACTGACTGAGCCACCCAGGTGTCCTGAAACTAGAATTTTTTTTAAATTGAATCCAGGCATCTAGATATTTTAAGTCACTTCTAAATAATTCATTGCTTAAAGAAAATGTCAACGTTGAAATTTCATATAATTTAGAAATTAATGAAAATGAAAGCACCCCATATCAGAACCTATATGTTTTGTTCATGGAAAGATATATATGGCTTCACATGCATTACACATTAATCTAAGAGGCTAGGAAATAAACAACTCAAATAAGCCCATAGAAAGTATAAAGAAGAAATAAAAATAATAAAGGCAGAAACAGGTAAAATAGCAAACAACTCCATTTCCTCTGCCTCCTACCTCATTTCTTCCCTTTCCTATAGCAAAACTCTTCAAAATAATCATCTCTTATGGTCTCCAGATGTTCGCCTCCATTTTTGTAAGTCCTTCCAACCAGGGTTCCATCTTCAAAACTCCACCAAAATTTATCTTAAAGCCACCACTGTACATGTCAACTTTAATTTGGCCCAAATTACTGTTGAGAGTAAAAGGGAGTTCTATTAATTTTTATACCTGAAATAGGCATAGATTGGGGCATATGGTCACCCCACCTATCAGCAGCATTTAACTAGGATCAGTGCATGGCAGAGAGTTCATAAAAAATATTTATCAAATAGGTGGCATTTGTCAACTCCCCAAACTCCCCCTATTTTTTCTTTTTCATTGTTACTTGAATATAATAAAAACCTTTCACAAGATTAATCAAGGGAAAAAGAGAAGCCACAAAAAAAATTAGGAATGAGTTTTACATATGTAAAAGATAGAAGGAAATTACAAGAATATAACAATTTTATACTAATCCGCTGGAAAACCTAGAAGAAATGAATATATTTCCTGTAATACAAGTGATTAAATTTGACCTAAGACGGAATAGAAAATCTGAATAAATCAACTGTTTTAAAAAATATTTCCCAGCTGTGCTGTGGGAAATTAAGAAAATTACCTATATACCTACTGGGGCCAATGTAACAGGGCAGTAGGAAACCCCTTAGGGTAAAGCGGAAAAATTACATAGTAAAAAGAATATAGTTATTATAATGAAAGAAACCAGATTCAGCTTCATATTTCCTAGTTTCAAAATATATTATGAAGCTATAGTAATCAAAATAGGATAGTATTGGCATGAAAATGGGCACATAGATCAACAGAACAAAGAATCCAAAAATAAACTCCTATCTACAGTAAGGTCATTTAATTTACAACAAAGGAGGGGCACCTGGGTGACTCAGTAGGTTAAGTGTCCAACTTCAGCTCAGGTCATGGGAAGAGATGATACTTCATCTCACAGTTTGTGAGTTAGAGCCCCGCATCGGGCTCTGTGCTGACAGCTCAGAGCCTGGAGCCTGCTTCAGATTCTGTGTCTCCCTGGCTCTCTGCCCCTCCCCCACTCATGCTCTGTCTCTCTCAGAAATAAATAAACTTTTTAAAAAATGTTAATTTACAACAGAGGAGCCAAAATATACAGTAAGGAAGGGATAGTCTCTTCAACAAATGGTAATTGAAAAAACTGGACAACCTCATGCAAAAGAATGATACTGGATCCCTATCTTGTACCATCTACAAAAACCAACTCAAAATGGATTAAGGTCTTAAATTTAAGATCTGAAACCATAAAACTCCTAGAAGAAAACATCAGTGGTAAGCTCCTTGACGTTAATCTTGGCAGCGATCTTTCGGATTTGACACCAAAAGCAAAGGTAACAAAGGCAAAAACAAGCAACTGGCACTACACCAAATGAAAAAGCTTCCGCACAGCAAAAGAAATAATCAAAAACTAAAAAGGCAGGGGCACCTGGGTGGCTCAGTCGATTAAGCGTCCGACCTCAGCTCAGGTCATGATCTCACAGTATGTGAGTTCGAGCCCTGCATTGGGCTCTGTGCTGACAGCTCAGAGCCTGGAGCCTGCTTCAGATTCTGTGTCTCCCTCTCTGCCCTTCCCCTGCTCACACTCTCTGCCATTCTTGCAAAAATAAATAAACATTAAAAAAAAATTTTTAAACTAAAACTAAAAAGGCAATTTGTAAATCATATATATGACAAAGTGTTAATATTCAAAATATATAAAGAAATCACACAACTCAACAGCAAAAAACAAACACTTCGATTTTAAAATAGGCAGAAATGAATATTTTTCCAAAGAAGACATACAAATGGCCAACAGATACATGAAAAGGTGCTCAACATCACTCATCATTGGGTAAATACAAATTAAAGCCACAATAAATCACCTCACATCTGTTGGAATGGCTCTCCTCAAAAAGAAAAGAGCTAACAAGCATTGGCAAGGATGTGGGGAGAAGGGAAACATTTAACACCATTTGTAGGAATATAAATTGGCACAGCTACTGTGGATAACAGCATGGAGAGTCCTCAAAAAATTAAAAATAGAATTACTATATGATCCAGCAATCCTACTTCAGGGTACATATCCAAAGGAAATGAAAAAAGGAAATATAAGAGATAGGTGCATTCTCATGTTCATGGCAGCATTATTCACAATAGCAAAGATATGGAAACAACCTAAGTGTTCATCAACAGATGGATAAAGAAGATATAGGCTATATATTCAAGGGAGTATTATTCAGCCATGAGAAAGAAGGAAATTCTGCCATTTACAGCAACATGAATGGCATAATGCTAAGTGAATTAAGTTAGACACAGAAAGACAAATACCACATGGCATCACTTATATGTGGAAGCTAAAAAGAAAACCAAACTCATAGAAACATAAAGTAGAAAAGCGGTTGCCAGGAATGGGAGTGAGCAGGGGTGGGGGGAAGGAATAGGGAGAGGCTGGTAAACGGGTACAAACTTTCAGCTATAAAATGAGTAAGGATCTGATGTATAACACAGTGACTATAGTTAGTAACACTATATATTTGTTTTATAATTAAAATTTGCTAAGAGGGTAGAACTTAAGTATTCTCACCATACATACGTGTATATATATGTATATATATGTATAAAATATGTACATAACATTACAATATATATTACACATAAAAATATGTGAGGTGATGGATGTGCTAATTAACTAGATGGGAGAAATCTTTTTAAAATGTATATACATATGTCAAATCATCACAGTGTACACTTTAAATACGTTACAATTTTATGTCAATTATAACTCAATAAATCTGAAAGGGAGAGAAAGAAACTAGGTTCAAATACTAGTTCAGCCTCTTCCCAGCTGTGTAACATTGATATGTACCTATCTTAGTAAAGGCTACCCATCCAAGACGGCCTTCACCATCATGACATTATCCTACTGACTCAGGCCAATGCCACTACTTTCCATATTGAGAAAGCAATAGGGAAGAGATGATACATCCTTGTGTATTCCTTCAGTTGTATTTTTATTTGTTTTGTGTTTTGAGGCCCCTATTTTGTGGGACTCTGCTCCTAAGTTCCTCACCTACTAAGCAGACTTCAGTCAAAATGTATGTTGTATTAGGGACATACCACTCAATCCCAAAGCAGTCTCAGCTCCCCTAATCTCATCTCTGATCCAAGACCCCCTTAGAATAATGTGGCAATTAAGACAAGACAAAACCAGAATATCCCTCCCTCCAGCTGCCTCCCTAAATGTTGCCCATGGTGCCTTCTCTTGCCAAGGCACCATTGCCTGTCTGTACAAGTACCCAGCCCCCTTCTGTTTCCTTAAGAATCCTCCTGTAGATGAGTATATGCTGATACGGAAGCATCAAAGCCAATATTTCATTGGTTGCAGAAGCTGTCACCATTCTCAACCATTAGCTCAAAAAAGGAAGCAATGATATCAAGACCTTATGGTGAGACAGACCCATCAGGAATTTCTTAAAGGGTTGGGGTTATTTATGAAGATTAGTAAGTGTATGAGGGTTGTAGTGAGAAAATAAATGGGCACAACTTCCTTGGAGCAGAGGGTGATTCGATGATATCTGTCATCACTTACCAGCTGTGTGATGCTGAGCTTTATCTTCCTTCCTGGCAAAATGGAGATACTAGTACCTACCTCCTAGTTTTGTTTCAAAGATTACATGTGACAGAGGGTCCCACACATAGTTAGTGCTTAATAAATTTTACCTCCTATCTTAATCAGCGTGGGCTGCCAGAACACAATACCACAGACTGGGTGGCTTAAACAATAGAAATGGATTTCTCAAAGTTCTGGAGACTGGAAGTCCAAGATCAAGATGCCAAGAAGATAACTTCACTCTAAGTCTTCTCTTGGGAAGGAGAGAGGGAGGAAGATGGCGGGCAGGGGCAGTATACTGAGAGACAGAAGGGAGGAGGGAGAAATATTGAGGGAGAGATATAGAGAGAGATGAAGAAGAGAGGGAGAGGGAGAGAGTGGGAGAAAGACTTCTCTCTGGGTCTCTTCTCATAAATGAACTAATCTCATCATGAGGACCCCACTCTCATGATCTCATCCAACCTACTTACCTCCAAAAGGCCTCACCTCTAAATATCACCCCACTGAGGGTTAGAGCTCCAACAGATGAATTTGGAGGGGACACAAACATTTCATCCATAGCATCACCACGTACATAAGCACAGTTTTAAGGAAGGGAAAGATACTTGCTCAGACTTTGGTTTCTATTAAAACAGATGTTAAGAAATCTATTCCAGGATACCATGTTTAAGCTGGGATTTCATTTTTACATTGGAGAATATATTCTAGGGTTTTCTTTTTATGCCCTGAGGCAGGAACAGTACCATCCTACCAAGCACATAGCAGGTTTATTATCCCTCTCAGAAGGTACAGAAAGGAACTGTTTCCTTTGATACATTTCAGAGACAATAAAGAGTTCAGGAATGGGGAGTTCAGGTGATGGGGCCACAAAGCCTACTGGGCTTTGGCCACAGGATAGTTCCTGTAATGCTTAACTAAAATTTGTCTTAGGCTTTCTTGGCAAACTATACAGGAGGTGGAAACACACCAGAGATCTTTCACACACCTGCCTTTGTTCTGGTCTGAATTTAGCCACCTTAGTACTAATGAGAATTTTCCATTAAAATGACTTCCTTTAATCCCCAAATTCTAACTTTAAACCTTGCTAGTCTCAGCAGAAAAAAAAAAAGACACCAAAGAGTACCTGCTGTGTTTCCATTAATATAAAGTCCTAAAACAGGCAAAACTAACCTTTGATGCTAGAAATCAGGATTACAGTTGCCTCAAGAAGGGCAGGAATTGAGCGGGAAAGGTCACCAGAGAACTTTCTGGTGTAATGAAAATATTCTATAGCTTGAGGGCTTATGCATTTGTAGAAATTCACCAACAGTTAAGATCTGTTCACTTCACTATAAGTAACATCTCAGTTATAAAAAGCGAATATATGAATTTAGGCTCTTTTGTATCAAGTTGAGTGTAATTATGAAAATTATGTGCATTTTTCCTTGAAAAGATCTGTCAGCAATCTAGATTCATGTCTTTATATAGTCTTCAGTAGCAAGCAGGAGTATGGATGGGATAAAAGCTACATGCTCCTCAGGAACTCTCCCTGAATTTCTGTACCCATCCGTAAAAGAGCAGTTCTCGATAGGAAGAGAGGGACAGTGGAAATTAACACTTTTTAATGGGGTATAATCAGAGTTATCAAACTAAGTTTTTCTAGCATAGATATGGACTATCCCCCTATGTCACCCCCAAACATTCTCTTATGATGTTCCCTCACCTTAAGAACCATTCCAGAGTGTGTCACTCTTATTAATGGGAATGTTGTATCCCCTCAGGTATGTTGGGTAAATGTGAATCTATGAGGTTGGGTCATTCAGGTATACCAACCTCTGCCTCACTTTGTTAATGACATCTACCAACTTCCCAGTTACCGCTCTTCATTAATTGACAATGACAGGACCTGGGTCTTTCTCTCTACCCCAGTTACTATCATAATTCTGGGTGATATCAAGGTTCATGTAAATGAGCCATCCAGAAACACGGACTTGGACCTCCACAATTCCAGTGGCTGTCACTTCTATTATAATTGGCCAAGTCACATCTGGAATCTTACTAGCTGTACCACATCAGAAATTCTGAAGTCCATTATTCTACTATGGGTCTTAACATCTTATCTTTCTACTTACTTTTCTTGTACCTTTATTTCCACTAAACCTACTTTTTGACTGTAAGGACCTCCAGTTCTTTAACGCCACAATTTTTTCATACTCTATGGGGACCTTCTAAAGCTCCCTTGCCAACCTAGTCTGTGATAACATGACTAGTTGTCTCCATTATTCTTTACCAGCATCTTTAACACTTTTTTGTTAATATACTTTCCCTGCTACAGCAACTGTACGGTAAATCTCTAGCCCAAGATTGATGCAGCATTATTACTTCTATGTCTCTTTATATATGCACATGTCCCTTAGCAACACCTATTGACCCTTTGGTTTGCTCTTGGTCAGACTGCTCTTCAACCTCCCCAACAATTATTCCAAACTTTTGCCATTCTCCCCAAAACTCCTCCCCTCAGCAGATCACCAAGGCTCCTATGTCATGGAGAAATTGAAATCATCAAGCTTACTCTCCATCACCTTCTTGCTTTTAGTCAGCAGTTTTAATGTACATTCGAGCTCACATTCTCATTCATATCTGTACCCTTGACTCCTTTCTCAACGTCTAAGAACATAAGGTAAACCTTAAGGTATCTAAAGTCAGTGCCTACACTTAACTCACCCCCTTCTGACTCCTTTGACACTTTATCGGCCATCTTCTTTTTTTTTTAAGTTTATTTATTTATTTTGAGAGGGAGAGAGAGAGAGAGAGAGAGAGAGATCACGCAAGTGGGAAAGGGACAGAGAAAGAGAGAGAGAGAATCCCAAACAGGCTCCATGCTCTCAGCACAGAGCCTGATGCGGGGCTCAACCCCACAACCGTGAGATCATGACCTGAGCTGAAATCAAAAGTCAGATGCTTGACTGACCAAGCCACCCAGGCACCCCAGCCATTTTCTTTTTGCTCAAATATCAATCTTTTTCTTCCCACTTGTTCCTTCTCTTCAGCCTATAAACATGTTCATGTTAGTTAGGCCCATAATAAAAATGAATCATCTGGACCACATGACTTTTCTAGCTACTGTTTATCTTACCATCACCATCTTATTAAGATTGTGCTTTCTGGGGCACCTGGGTGGCTCAGTTGGTAAAGCGTCTGACTTCAGCTCAGGTCATGATCTCACAGTTTGTGAGTTTGAGCCCCACATGGGGCTCTGTGCTGACAGCTCTGAGCCTGAAGCCTGCTTCAAATTCTGTGTCTCCCTCTCTCTATGCCCTCCCCTGCTCTCTCTCTCTTTCTCTCTCTCTCTCTTGAAAAAAAAATAAAATGTTAAAAAAAAAAGATTGTGCTTTCTTAGTATAACAATGGTTCTAATGGGTAAATATTGTGGGTATTTTAAATCCCAATTTCACTGGACCGTAGAGAAGCTTTAACTGACCACCTTAAAATAAACACTCCAAAATCATAAGAGCTAATAAACAAGGTCATCAAGGTTGCAGGACACAAGATCAACATACAAAAATCAATTTAGAGGGGTGCCTGGGTGGCTCAGTTTGTTAAGCCACCGGCTTTGGTTCATGTCTTGATCTCGCAGTTTGTGAACTCAAGTCCCACATCAGTCTGTCTGTTGTCAGCATGGAGCCCACCTCAGATCATCAGTCACCCTCTCTCTGTGCTCCTCCCCCTATTGTGCTCTCTCTCTCTCAAAAATAAACATTTAAAAAAATCAACTTAGAGATAGCACCTTATACCTGTTAGAATGGCTAAAATAAAAAAGACAAGAAATAGTAAGTGTTGGTGAGGATGTGGAAAAAAAGGAACTCTTGTGGACTGTTGGTGGGAATCTAAAGTGGTACAGCTACTGTGGAAACAGTGTGGAGGTTCCTCAAAAAAATAAAAATAAAAATAATATATGATCCAATAATTCTATTACAGAGTACTTACCCAAAGAAATGAAAACACTGATTTGAAAAGATATATGCACCCCTATTTCATTGCAGCATTATTTATAATAGCCAAGATATGGAAGCAACCTAAGTGTCCATCAATAGATAAACAGATAAAGAAGATGTGGCATACATAAACACATATATACATACATACCCACACACATATACAATGGACTATTACACAGTCATAAAAAAAGGATGAGATCTTGCCATTTGAGACAACATAGATTGACCTAGAGGATATTATGCTAAGTGAAATAAGTCAGACAGAGAAAGACAAATACCATATTATTTCACTCATATGTAGAATCTAAAAAACAAAACAAATGAAAAAACAAACAAAAAGGCAGAATTTGACCTCTAAATACAGAGAATTGGTTGCCCAGAGGGAAAGGGGATGAGCAAAATGGGTGAAGGGGACTAGGACAGACTTACAGTTATGAAATTGATAAGTCATGGGAATAAAAGGCACAGCACAGGAGATACAGTCAATGATATTGTAATAGCATTGTATGGTGACAGATGGTAGCTACACTTGTGGTGAGCAGAGCATAATGTTTAGAGCTGTTGAATCACTATGTTATACACCTGAAATTAATATAAGGTTGTATATTAACTATACTCAAATGATTAAAATAAAAAATTAATTATTTTATTTCTATACATGAGCAATGCACAATCCAAAAATGAAATTTGGAAAACAATCCCATTTATAGTAGTATTAAAAGAATAAAATATTTAGGAATACATTTAATACAGTATAAAGTATAACATTTGTACACCTAAAATTATAAAATATCATTGAAAGATATTAAAATAAATGGAAAGACATCTGATATTTAAGAACTGGAAGACAGTACTATTAAGATAACAAAACTCCCCAATGATCTTGATTCAATGCAGTCTATTTCAAAATTCCAGCTGGATTCTTTCAGAAAATTACAAGATGACCCTAAAATCCATATGGAAATGCAATAACCAAAACAATCTTTAAAAAGAATAGTGGGTTTGGAGGATACATTTCCCAATTTCAAAACTTACTACAGTGTTACTGCAAACAATAAAGTGTCGTCCTGGCATGAGAGTAGACATAAAGATTGGGAGCAGAATTGAAAGTCCAGAAATAAAATCTCAAATGTATGGTCAAATGGTTTTTGACAAGAATGCCAAAAGATTTAATGGGGAAAGAACTGTTTCTCCAATAAATGGTGCCGGCATTTGCATATGCAAATGCAAAAAACTAATCAAGTTGGACCTTCAGGGTTCAGCCATACATGTAGATGTTGTCAGCACTCCCAATCTTTTACAAAGAAAAACAACTGAACAAACTAAAAATTAATAAATTTTTTCTTGGACTCGTGAGGGAGCTGAGGTTGCATGGCAAAGAGCCACCCAGAAAACTGGACATAGAATGGAATCCAGAGAGTTACTGAGATCTGCTTACCTGGAGCACTGGAGCCATACTTTGATAGGAACACTTTCATGCTAATTTTGACAAATCACTAGAGCTGAGTGTAGGCTAGTATGAGAGAAATAGACTCTTGGAGTCAGCGCTCTTAGGGGTCTCTCTTGCTTTCATGGGCTTTACTTCTCAGACCCCACCAGGTTCTCATGGTGAAGAGCCAAGAAAGATAACCTCATAGCTCTGACAGGCAACAAAGAAATTTTCTTTTTTCTTTTCTTTCTTTTTTTTTTTTTTTTTTTTGAAATAAAGTCAGAATCTCTTCCATAACAAAGTCCTATTCTCCAGGGGAATGATTTAACCAGATTTATGCTACCTGGAAGAAGTACACTCCACTGACTCCATCCCCCTGGACCCTTCCTTTCTTACTTACAGGATGGGGGGATTCTAAGAAGCACTTATGAACGTCACATCCCAAGGACCCAGGCACACTAAAGCACTGAGATTTACCATACAATTACAGAGCGCTTCCCTTTCCCAACACCTCACCACCACAAACCACTGACTCTGTCTAAGGAAGAGGTAGGGAATCCCCGGATAACAGGGAGACAAAAACAGACACGACAGAAATTTGAAGCCTCTGACACCTATAGCTACAGCAAACATTAAGCACAGTCCAACTCATAGGAGATCTACTTGGCTTCATTTATTTTAGTCATTCATAAATTTACTGACCCTATCAGAAACTTCTTATTGAACATGTGATTGGTTAGACAGCAAAAGATGCCTAACCTTTCCAATACTTTTCACCTTAGAGAAATAACTACATTATTGTATCACTTTAATTTCTGCCTACCTTATTGCCCCAATTTCAATTGAAGTCCTTTAAGGACAACATCTATATTTTACTTTTCTGTACCTTCTGTGGGTAGCCTAACTCAGTGCTGAGTGAGTAAATGAATGAACAAATGAATGAATGAGTCGGCTTAAGATTGTCTTTGGAGTGACATGGGAGTCCTTGGGGGAGGTACTGTAGTTCTGATTATAATTATTGTTCTGATAGAACTTTCTTGGTCCTGGACATCCTCCTCTAGGGAAGGAGTATGGTACAGTGGGGAATGGTCTAGAATCAGGAAGTCTGGTTTTAAGACTTGAATGTGCCATTAGGTAGCTATGTGGCCTTAGAGAGCTCAACTCTGGGCTTTTTTGCAGATCTGTAAAATAAACATTCCTTTCAGTTCTATCATTACAAGATTCTGGAAGCCACTAGTCATTATTAAAATGAAAAAAAATTACCAAAATAAACTCTGAATTTAGAAAATGAATATTTCTTTTCTTATATCCTCTAATATCTAGGACCTATTAAATGCCTGATTAAGTCACTGTTTTAAGTGCATCACCTGTATTAACTTATTTATTCCTAGAAATAAAACTATTTTATCCCTCTTTCACATATAATGCACAGAAAGGTTATGTAACTTACATAGCTGGTAGCAGAATGAAATTCAGATCAGGCAGTCTGGCTCCAGTAGCTGTGCTCTTGATCCTAATGTTTCTCCCATGCCCAAGGGTAGTACCAGCCTTCTCTTCTGCCCTTGGAACCACTGGCCTCTTCCATCACCATATAGTTCAATGGAAAGATTAAACTCCCCTCTCGATGGAAAGTGATTATTCAGAAAGATGTTGTGAGAGAACAGAATTCCCAGGAGAGCAAAGACATATTTACTAATGCCTTCATTTGGGGAAAGGGCCTTTGTTTTATTTGATATTACCAGTCCTGGATTGGGAAATCAATGTGTGGAGAAGCTTTTGACTTGACTTTTGGACAGAATGCTGTTCTTTTCCCAAAACCGTATCAAACATGAGGTTGAAAGGTGAATCCTTTCATTGCAACATCACCTATTTTGCTCCTGCTAAGAGGGTTCTGTTTGATTCAATGCTAGAGAAGACTTCCCCTCTCAGTCCTTCCACATGAACTGGATTTAAGAAGCCACCATGACACCCCTTCCTCCCATTCCTCACCTCAGCTCAGAGGTATATCAGCTATAAGAAACTTACCAAAATGGTTAAATAGCCTTTTAAAATTAGGTCAGAAAGAATAAGTAAACAGGAACTTTCCATCCAGTGAAACATGTACTTTGAATCCAACAAAGTATACAGAGTAACAGGTAAGATAAAGTTAATTCTAGAACTAACAAAGATTGCGATCAACATTCAGTGTCGCTGGGTCCTCTTCCTGTTATTCTAGCCACATATTTCCCTCTCATTTTTCTTTCCAGTTCTTATCTTCCCTTTTCTCTCAACTCCTCTCTCAACTCCTCTCTCTACCTGTCCCTTCCTTTCCAAGTACCCAGAGGACTGTCACATTTCCCCCTCCTAGGTCATTGAGGAAAAGAGCCTCATATGAGCACATACAAAAAATCCTGAATATCTACATATGTATAGCATATGCTTACACTTTGAGTTTTTTCATCCATATAGTCATTCATTGATGCATTCAACAGATGATTATTCAGTGCCTGTTCAGTCTTAACTCTTTTACCTTACCTCCTCACACACATATATATATACCTTAGGACAGATGTTTGTGTTTCCCAAGGACATCAGATTTAGCTGGAGAGGTCCAACAGAAATTGGAGCATGTTCTCAATAGTTTACTGGTCATGGATTTAGGGTTTGGTAGAAGCCAGGTCTACAAATTACAGACTTGGAAAACCAGCTGTTTGGGAAAACTAGCAGAAATAAAGATCTTCCTGTTTGGTGCTTTTAATGCCTTTCTGGACCTTTCTTTGGGAGCTCTAGGAAAAGCTCAAATATAGGGAGGAATCAAACAGTATCCCTCTGTCAGTCCCTCTTATGTGTTCACTGAAGAAGCCCTCTAAGCTCGGGAGACTTTTCCAGAGCCACCCAATCGACCAATGGCTCATATACCGTCATAGGTATGAGATTATACATGAAGTATAATCATACCTCATAAGAGGCATGGCCTTTGACAAACCTTATTATAACCTTCTGTTTATCAGGTATTCACCAGGCACTTCCTGGGCATGCAGCCTGATGCTAGGTGTATCCCTGGTCCTTTAGGCACTTACAACTAGAAAGACACAGATATGATAATGGATGTAGCATGATAAAGTGAAAACAACCCAAGATTTGGAGTCTTACATCTCAACTTCACCACTTGTTAGCTGTGAAATACAGTTAAACCTACTTCAGAACTGTTATAAGTATTTGCTCTGGATTTTATGTAAACTATGTACGAATAGAAAATATTTTTATGGTTTTTAGAGAAGAATGAAAGGAGGGTAGAATTCCTTATCGGGTTTACTACAATCCCACGAGGCAAGCCAATGTTTTGCAAACAAAAAGTAGCCACCCATTGGTGGATCATGAAATCAATTCAATGGGTGGTGACCAACATTTTTTTTTTAATGAAATAGAACATAACAGAAAATATCAGAGTGCATCACATGTAGTAAGGGTAAGTTTTGTTTCAGGTAACTTTTGCTTTTATTACTTATATTTGTGAATACTTTATTGTGATGGGAAAAGAATTTCTTAATCTGGGTCATCTTCAAAAAGTTTGAAAAATGCTGAGGAGACTACATGCCCTCTCCATGCCAATGTTCATAAAATAATTTGGATTCAGCCTTGTTAGCTCTCTAATTATTTAATAGTCAGATACCTAACTTACTCAATCTACAAATTCTTGATTTCTACACTTGCTCAGCCCCATGGGACAGTGCCTATAGATGTCTTGTGCTCAAGGATCTAACTAGAAGGAGAATGACCAGAAACACTGCAGACTATTGAGAACATTTAAATGCCACGTGGGTAATAATTCCTCTTTGGTAACAGGAGATCACAGAAGGGGAGGTGGAGCTGAGATATTAGGGGAGATTTCCAGGAGGTCCACTGAAAGCAAACCCTAGAGAAAGAGTGACATTTGGCTCACAGAAGAACAAAAGAGAAGGAACTAGGACAGGGCCTGAACAATCTGCCTGGGCCACCATGTGGAGCCATTCTCCCCTTTGTGGTCCTTGCTTGCCTGGTTGACCCCAACTACCAGCTCACAACAAGCAGAGCCTAGATCTTCTCTTCTTTGGATCATCTTCCCTCAGTCCTGACCCTGGCCAGTCACTATGCATAGTATCTATAGGCCAGGACAGAGTAAGAAGCAGGCAGTAAAAACAATCTGTAATTGGAGACTTGCCACATTTGTGTTATTGATGTACTGTAATTGAGCCAAACTTTTGCCACTGGGGCATTCTCATCGAAACCTGATACCTGCACTGATTAGCTATCAATGACACATCCTGCTTCATGGCTCAGTGTAGCTCCACTCTTAAGGACTACCAAGGCATGGGGGGGGGGGGGGGGAAGGGGGTCTCTGAGACAATACTGAAGGCTCTGGACCAGGAGTTAAAATCATGTCACAGGTCACATGTGCTTTAGAAAGTAGAGCCTCAAAATATCTCTCAAAGCATGGTTTGAGTTCATAGCTTTGGGACCTCCTTCTCCATCCCCCTGTCACACAGACACACAAAGCAATCATAATCCTCTCCTCACCCTGAAAAAGACATGCTTCTAAAGCCAGAGCATTGAATAAATTTGAAGCCATTTCCTGTATTCTTTCTATAGCACAGATTCCGTGCCAAGACCATTGGTTCTGGACCTGTACCTCAGTGCACTGACTCTCTGGCTCACTCCAAAGATTTCTTGGTGACACAGGAGCAGTTAACTATACTATCTATTGAAGTACAATGATATTCTAATATTCTAACATAATGGGCAAGAGCCAAAATCAGGGTCAGCTTGACAGCAATGACCTCACTCATGACTTATCCAGTGTAGTCAGGTTGGGGTTGCTGTTGCTTGCATTTGATTGTCACCCACACCCATCACTCATTATCTTCTTGGAATCCTTCTCTCCTGAACACACAGACAAGAGGCAGTAACAGGAAAGCAGTAGACCTCTGGCAATGGCCGACATGAGAGCACTGAGTCTCTAGGAGGTTTTCTACTGGTGCTCTGGAGCTCCCTGTGAATGAGAGCACCAACTCCAACCCCCAGTAAATTATTTATTCCCAAAATACCTGAAAATCTACTCCAGGCCCGTCACTGCACTAGAAAGGTTAGAGGTACAAAGAGGAATTAAGTATGAACCTTATCCTTTAGCTGGTACAGTAAGCATCTTAACTAAGGAGTTGTTAGGGTCCATGGATGGGTTTCAGGGGCTTCACTCCCTTGAAGTTTTGTGCAAAATTTGATGGACATTTCTAGGTTTTTACAGTAAGAAGCTACTAGCTCTTATCAGATCAACAAAGGGCTCTGTGTGCCCCCAAGTTTATTAAATGATTAGTTTTCTCCACTGTAGTTTTTATATATTCCTATATTAAGAAGAGTAGTTCCTGCAATCCTGGATAAAAAGCGGGAGGTGAGAGGTGCTTTTGAGTAACAGAAGCATGCTTCTCTCCAGTTTACTGCCCCAACATCAACTTGCTGAGTGGTCAGTTATCAGACCCTAGTGATAGGGTATCACTGCCTCCATGGAAATATGTACCCTGTGGAAGATCAATTAGAGATGCTTTGACCAAACCCAAGGGCTGACCTTCATTTTCTGAAAATATAGTGTCATATGTCACTAATCCCTGTGACATCTGTGCAAGCATTCCAGTGTCTCTCCTACTGTGGCAGCAGGTTTAAAGCAAGTAAATTGAAGGTAATCAATTTGTAGTGCAATGCAGCCAATCCTACCCTTTCTGTCATCATTGTGAAGAGTACAGACTGCCCCATAGTGGAGTCTGTCACTGTGACTGCTGCTTTTGAAAATGTGGAGACAAAGGACTAGGTGGGCTATCTCATATCCAGTGGGCCACAATGTTTCTTTTTTATTAGGCTTATTGCAATTCAGAGTCCTGTTTGGCTATTTGTTATCTGATTGCATTGTGTACATACAATCTGTTTCTTAAAAATTTGAATTTAAGCAAATCTAAAACTTATTCTTTGAAAGTGTCTATTTCTTTTTGCTTTTGTTGTGGGAGAAGCATTTTTTTCTTTATTTATTTTTCTTCATTACCGAGGACCTGAGGGGAAAGTTTATCTGTAGGAGGCATCCTCTAAATCACTAAATAACTTTTACACAATTGTATAAGCTGAATCCATGTGTTTTAATCAGAAGATTAACTGTGGCCTAATTTCACAGGTATAGTTTTCCTGAGTTCAAAGAAGGTTAATTCCATACCTAAATTGGGATGCTTCTTTCTCTTTGTATGAAAAAACCTAATTATTTAGAGTAGTAAGTTTCTTACAGATAATTAACACTAGCAATGTTAATTCATTCACTTTTTAAAACATTGGTGTGACAAGTGAAAAATTTAGGCTGTATAAAACATGAGTTGTCTTCTATTTATTTTTTCTAATATTCTAAATCAATAACTATCTCTGTTGTAACTGGGTCATTACCAATAGAATAATAAAGAGTAGGAAAAATTAACAGTTAACTACACTGTGTGACTTCAGTTATATAAAGTTGATTTGGAGAGTTGTGTAAGCATTGTATAAAAGGAGCTCTGTTTGGCTTCTAAAATAATAGAAAATAATATCAGACAGCTATACAACCAGTGAAAATCTAACATGATAATGTAAAATATCCATTTAGTTTATGATGCTACATTTCAATGTACATTTAGATGATAATGGGAAAGCTGATTAAGGTTGGCCCAGTGACAATTTTCAGATAGCTGAGAAATGAGAAATATATTCTCCCCTTCGCAGCTTTATAGTTCATTGGTATGAATTAATAGGTTATTTTGCTGAAAAAGTGAGCCGGTGGTTTATGTACCAGGGTGTTTATATTTCCAATTCTAAACTACTCCTTTTTTTTCAAATCCCCAAGAATTTTACTCAAATAAAAGTTATATCACGCTACTTAACCATAAAAATGAATTAAAAAGTGGATTCTGTGCTTGTGGTCAGAGTAGCACAATACTTTAAAGGGTAGAGCCAGAGGAATTTCACATAGCACTAAAGAAGAACATTCTCCAAGTTAAGTCTGGCCACACAGATGGTAGAAATTACCAAAAACCATCTACTGCACCAAGAGAATATGGATTTTTTCCCTTCTTTATTCAGTAATTTTTTGAGAGTTGTGAATAAAGTGTGTGTGCGTGTGTGTGCAAACAGAACTTCTTAAAAGTAAGCTGCAAATAATTTTGCCATAGATATTCTCTTGATCTTTTAAAATACATGTGTACTCTCTTAAGATACCAATACCCTTTTCAAATCCAATTGAGCATCCAGAAGCATTCCTATTAACTCTGTGCTTTAATACAAAAGATGATCTTTCTTTAATTTTTTTTTAAGTTTATTCATTTTTGACAGAGAAAGACAGAGTGTGAGCAAGGGAGGGGCAGAGAGAGAAAGGGAGACACAGAACCTGAAGCAGGCTCCAGGCTGTGAGCTGTCAGCACAGAGCCTGACGTGGGACTCGATCCCACAAACTGCGAGATCATGACCTGAGCTGAAGTCAGACGCTTAACCAACTGAGCCACTCAGGTGCCCCCAAGAGGTGATCTTTCCATGGAACAATGGAAACTACCTTAGAGGAAAACAGTCTAATTGTCACATCTCATAGGCAATCAAAACAGAAAGGAAACAAATTGTGAATGATAGATGAGAAATATTAAGTTATGAATCTCCATCAATCAAGACATGTGATTAAATATTTGCCACCATATACAAAGATAGCTCCTTCCCACGCGAGATACAGAAGATGGAAAAGTTTTGTTCAACAAATTCATTCATCTATTCATTGAACAAACACATCATATTTGAAATATTTGCAAAACACACAAATGCCAAGGGGACTTCCCAGAGCTCGTACAGTCTCCGGGAAAGTTTATTTATTTCACCTTGCAGTCTCCTTGAAGCTCAAAAGAACTTCATCATCTATAACTGGGCAGAGGGGTCCACCTCTCTGTTTACTCAATCAATAAAAACTTGTTGAATATTTGCTATGTTCCAGGTACTTTGTGCGACTCGTAGGTCTACAAACTTTTCTACCATTCGTGCCTCCTTGCATCAAAAACACATATAAGATACACTGGAACATAAATGCTTCTGGGTGCTTGATTACCATAAGGTTCACTTGGAGCAACTTGTTTTTACTCCTTATCTTCCTAAATGTAAGAGTAAATTCTGAGCAAGGTTTGCACTCTCCTCCCCATCTTCTAGGCCACACCATCACCATCTTACCCATTACCACTCTCTAAAAATTATATTTTACTTGTTTTTTAATAGATAATACTTACTCCTGATGTAAAATACATTTAATATATATAATACTATATATATATATATATATATATATATATATACACACACACACACATATACACCTAAGTATATACACTTACACAAATTTAGGTTCCCACTGGTTCAGTTTCTCTGAAGAACTCTAATAAAAAGGGCATAAGCAATACAGAGAAAGACAGATACCATATGTTTTCACTCTTATGTGGATCCTGAGAAACTTAACAGAAACCCATGGAGGAGGGGAAGGAAAAAAAAAAAAAAGAGGTTAGAGTGGGAGAGAGCCAAAGCATAAGAGACTCTTAAAAACTGAGAACAAACAGGGTTGATGGGGGGTGGGAGGGAGGGGAGGGTGGGTGATGGGTATTGAAGAGGGTATTTTTTGGAATGAGCACTGGGTGTTGTATGGAAACCAATTTGACAATAAATTTCATAAAAAGAAAAAAAAGGCATAAGCATATACAAGCATACATTTGTATGTTGTAGCAATATTGTACATGTATACACAGTTTTACACAGAAAACATGCTATAACTATTATTTTCATCTACTTTTCACATAATGGTGTATCTTGGAGATCATTGTATATTGGTGCACATACAGAACTGCATAGTTTTCCATTATGTATTTGTTCAGTAATTTATTGAATTGGTCTCCTGTGAATGGACATTCAATATGTTTCTAAACTTTGCTATTACAAACAATGTTGTGGGAATATCTTTGTATTTCTCTCTCTGCCCCCCCCCCACACACACTTGCTCTCTCTCTCTCTCTCTCTCTCTCTCTCAAAAATAAGCATTTAAAAAAAAGAAGAAAGGATGTACTGACAGACCAGTGATGATAACTAATACTTACCTACGCTTTACCATGTTCCTGAGCTAGGCTGAGTACTTTCTCTGCATTAACTCATTTAATAATCACAAAGCCTTATCAGGCAGGAACATCTATTATGATTCCCTTTTTATAGGTAGGGAAAGAGAAGGAAGACACTAAATAACATGTCCCCATCACACAGCCAATGTAAGCCCAAGCTCTGGCTTTGGGAATTTATGCTCTTAACCACTCTGCTGGTTCACTTCCTAAAAAGAATAGATACATGAGCAAAGGAAGCACCAGTACCCAACTCTGAAAAAATGGTGGGTTTCTGGGGCTGCCTGCCATCAACTTGTTCTACAACAAGAGTAAGTTCCTTAGTAGACCATCCAACATGTGGAAGCTCTGCCATCCTCCTTAGTCCATAGGTTGCCTTGAACCAAGTCTGGCTAACCAGATGAATTAATCAAACATAGAAAATCTTGATAAAGGGAAGTTACAAATGCTTCAGTATATCAGCATAAGCCTATATACACTGATATCACACCTAAAGAAAACATCCAATTCTCTTAACTGGGCCCATCTGTATCTCAAAATGCCTTTTTTACTAATTGATTGATTCATTGATTGATTGATAGGAGGAAGCCTCATTCTTTCTGGTTTTTGAGTCCCAGCTTTATTTCTAGTCAGGTACTTTAACACCCCACTCTCAGCAATTCATGGAATCAATACACAAAATAAGCAAAGATATAAAAGAACTCAACAACACCATCAACCAACAGAATCTGACTGACATTTATAGAAAACTACACCCAACCCAGTAGAATATAGTCTTTTCAAGTAACCATGAAATATTTAACAATATAGACCATAGACTGGGTCATAAACAAACCCCAACATATTTAAAATAATTAAAATCACACAGTATAAATTATCTGACCCTAATGGAATCAAACTATGGTTGGGTTCAATCAGACTACTCAGCCAAGCAATATAATTCTATTTTTGCCTTATTTTGATATCATTTTTACCAAATATACTATTACCATACTATTTTTCATAGGCTGATTTACATCCAAAGTGTCACTTTTTAAAATCTCCTAAATAACCAAAAATATTTCTTCCAGCACTTCCTTGAAGAAGCTTGATATCTCACATAAATGATTCTTTCCTAATTTACAGTCTTTACACTTAATCTTTTCTTGCCAGAGACACCTTTATTTCTCTGTTCCCTACCCAAAGCAACCACAGTGTCAAGCATTAATCTGCCCTTCCAGATTAGACTCAGGTCACTGGCACCATTGTCTCTTGAGCTAAGTGAATTGCTGGCCTGGAGGTGGAAGGGAGTCCATAGCTCTCTGGGAGGCTGCCTTTAATCCCCCAGAGATGAGTTTACTCTGCAAGAAGAAAAATAGCTCCTGGAGAGCAAAAGTCAACAAGCTTTATCATTCTTCTTCCTGGGTTATTTTGCTATTGTTGACAGACTGTCTTAATGTCCCAGGATAGTTGTTTTCTGGATTTCTCTTACCCTTGGAATAAATGTCCCAGGATTTCATGGCTGTGTGGCCCCCGGAATGCATTAGCAATGCTGCCCACTAATATGCCCTAGGAGCATTCTCCAACAATATTCTTCCAGTGCAACAAGCACCATGGCCAAAACCCAACTCAGGAAGCACTCAGACACTGAGGAAGCCATATTTAGCTCTGTGAGGCAGATACAAAACTATTTGGACCATAGTCTACAGTAAAGTAGTCAACTAACAGGATCTTCTTGAAGCTCTTCAAAACCCTTCTCAAGAAACAAAGAAAGTATGGGTCCATATCACAGCCCACTGTAAGGAAATCATATACTTGTGTTTTTAATCCCCTATTCAGACTATTCTGGGCTCAAGTGTATCCCCCCACAGACACACTAAAATTCATATGCTGTTGTGGACTGAACTGTGTTGACCCAAAAATTCATATGTTGAAAGCTTAATCTCTAATGTAATAATATTTGCAGAACTTCTCTCCCTCTCCTCTCCTCACCCCATCCCTACTCCCCTGCCATGTGAGGACACAGGCTTCCTACAAGCCAGGAATAGAGCTCTTACCAGAACTCAACCATGCTACCATATTGATCTCAGAATTTCAGCTTCCAAACTGTAAGGAAATAAATTTCCGTTGTTTAAGCACTCAGTATTTTGTTATGGCAGTCCAAGCAGACAAAGACATATTTTGAAGTCCCAACTTCCAGTACCTCAAAGCATGTGATTGTCCTGGAGAAAGAGCCTTTAAAGAGGAAATTAAGTGAAATGAAGTCATTAGGGTGAGCCCTAATCCAATATGAGTGGTGTCTTCATAAAAAGAGGAGATTAGGAAACAGACATAGAGGGAAGACCATGTGAGGACACAGGGAAAAGACAGCCACATACAAGCCAAGGAGAAAGCCCTCAAAAGATACCAACTCTGCAAACACCCTGATCTTGGACTTCTGGTCTCCAGCATTGTGAAAAAATAAATTTCTGTGGCTTAAGCCACCCAGTCTGTGGTACTTTGTTATCGAAGCCCTATCAAAATTAATACTCAGGCTATCTGGGGAATGATTTTGGTATATTCCACATGTGCCAGCATCACAGGCCACAAAATAGCTCAAAACAATCATTCATTCAGAGATAATGGAGTACGAAAATGGTGGATGTGATAAAGAAAATATGAAGAAGGAGGAGGAATAGAACAGACAACCTGGAGACAAAGTGGAAATGAGGGCTAAGGCTTGGTGACCAGGGCAAGGTAGTGAGAGTACTGAGAGGGACCCAAGTAAGGTGAGGGCATGTGAGAGGAGACACACATAGGAGCACCTCTTCTCCACCCATGCAAGAATGATAAGGCAGGGGAGCACTGAGATGGAAGCACAGCATCCAGCTGAGGAGAGCAATAGAGGGGGGTCATCAGTGGGATGAACTCAGAAGCTGCTCTAGTCATAAAACTCCTCACCTGTCTACCTCCCTCCTTTCAGGAAGGTTCTAGCTTCTCTGAGCAGTAAGGGAGTAGTTCATCTGCCCTCTAACAAGAAGACACAGCTCTGGCATTAATGAAGTGAGAATGAAGTAATTATCTGGATAATTCAGACATCCATCACCATTTTCAACTAAAATGTTCAGGTTAAAAAAAGTGTAAGAGTCAAGAGGAATAGATTAATTTGAATTAATTGCCTCAATTTACCATTTTATATTGGACTTCTCCAAAGTAACTTATAAGGATGACCTTTAACTATGCTCATGGGTCAGCCAGTGATAGAGAATGCTATCAGCCATTCCCCTGAGGGACTCAAGTCCCAAGACCTGGTCTGGAAGGAGAGAACAGACACATTGTTTCACACTGAGTCATTCTCAGAGGATTTTCAGGGTGTGATGCAGTGTCTCATATTCTGGAGGGTGATCCAGGAGGATTAGCCATGCAAACACCATTATGTATGTACAGAACCAACATGGAAAAGAAGTAAGGTATGTGAGCCAGCTTCTCATGTATCTACTTGGGGAAAAGGCATGTAGAAGAGGGAAATTGCAATAAACAGCGTTTACATTAAAATCTCATCCAAAGAGCAGTGACCGCAGGTGTTTCCGCATGTATGTGCTTCCCCACAAGCACATTTCTTCAGAAATCTGAATGTTATCAAAAGCCTACCTTAGGAAATGCCACTCAGCCCTATCTCCAGCTCCGGCCATGAGTGCTACGGTATTTTCATGTTGCTTCTCTGAGCATCCTCTCTGGGAGACAGCTGAGGCTCAATAACCCCTGCCTTAATTCTTGAACAAATGCCATAAAGAGTTCTGGATTTCCTAATCTTCTCACTGAGATTCAAGATGATGGCGTACAAACTACTTGGGATTGGAAGAAAACCTGAGTTCTAGTTCAGCTAGTTATCAGCCAGGTGATCCTGGAAAGTCATTTAACTCCAGGCAGCTTCAGATACCTCACCTGTGACATACAGCATAAAACGCACAGGACAATTAGAAGAGTTAAAAGAAATAATGAATACCAAAGCCCTTAACAAACCCTCAAAGCAATGTGGAATGCAGCTCTTCTTAGTAAGACACTAGCTTCCCTCCCCAGTTAGAAGGCAACTTCTGTGTGTATGACCAGAGTCACCGAGATGCAACCTTGGTTTATTTGATCCTCTTACACATTCATAATTGGCCCCTACTTGCATAATGCAGACATTAGAACCTGGTGAGCTGCATGGAATTTAGCTCTGGCTTCCTTATTTATTTGTAAGATTGGTGGTTAAAATATCTACTTTGAAGATTTTTTTCTTTTGGAAATTAAATGAGATAATTTATGAAAGTTCACTATCATAAGGATTGGTACATTTTTGGTGCTTGATAAATATTGGGGTTTAAAAAAATATTTATACTTATATAACTATCATTTTGTTTGCACTCAGGAGCAGAGAGAGGACCATTCTCCCCCCCCCCCCCCCCCCCAGTGTCTGGCATACTGTTATCAATGGTCTGTTGGTTTATTTGTTTGAATAGTCCCTCTTCTTCTTTTTTTTTTTTTAAGAAAGGGGCAGAGAACCTATAATTTGCCAGCTTTCTTTTTTTTTTAATTTTTTTAATGTTTATTTTTGAGAGAGAGAGAGAGAGAGAGTCGGGGAGGGTCAGAGAGAGAGAGGGAGAGACAGAATCTGAAGCACACTCCAGGCTCCAAGCTGTCAGCATAGAGCCTGATGCAGGGCTCGAACTCACTAACCTTGAGACCATGACCTGAGCCGAAGTCGGATGCCCAGCCAAATAAGCCACCAAGACACTCCTGAATAGTCCCCCTTCTAACTCCCTGCCCCCACTCTCAACTCCCATTCTTCTCCTTCTCACCCCCAGAGTAACCATTCTAAGGTTCATTATGTCACTTCTTTTATTTATTACTAGTTTTGTTTAGTACTAGTTTTATTTAATACTAGTGTTATTTAATACTAGTTTATTACTATGTTTCCTTGTAGAACATGTTGAACTGTTTGGTGTGCAAACAAAAACTTCATTTCACTGGATCCTTTCTGCAGAAAAAGCAAAGACAGCTATCACAGCATTGTGGCATTTGGGACTCCACAAGGAGCTTTGGATTTCAGCCTCAGAGACCAAAAACATCTTTTTTTCCTACTGAAAAGACAAGGACTCAGGGCCTATCCCCTCAGGGACTGTGGTTCTCAGTCCCAGGTGACTGGTCACTGCTTGGAAAGCACCAGGGAGGAGCAGTACTCTGATAAGGGACTGATTCTGCTCATTGAGCAATAGGACTGATGTCATCTTCCCGGGGAACAGATAATGCCCCATGAGCAAGTAGCAGGAGAGGTTAGTCAGGGCCATGTACAAGCTCACAGAACCTAGACATTTCTAAAAATAAGGCTCAAAAGGAATCTCCTACATGCAGAAAAAAACTCTAAATGGATCACAGGTATAAATAGAAAACCTAAAACTATAAACATTTTAGGAGAAAATATAAAAGTTCATTTTCTTCACCTTGTTTTAAGTAACATTTTTTAGGTATGACACCAAAAAACAAGCAACAGAAGAAAAATAAATTTGACTTCATCAGAATTTAAAACTTCTGTACTTCAACCATCAAAAAAGTGAAAGGCACCCACAGAATGAAAGACTGTTTATAAATACTACATCTGATAAGAGACTTATATCCGGAGTATATGAAGAACTCTTGCAACTTAACAAACAAAAAGTCAAAACAACTCAATTAAAAAGTTCAAAGCCCAAAGGATTTGAACAGACATTTCTCTAAAGGACATTTCTCAAATTACCAATAAGAACATGAAAAAATGCCCAACATCATTACCCGTCATGGAAATACCAATCAAAACCACAACGAGATACTGCTTCACACCCACTAGGATGACTCTAACCAAAAAGACAGATAAAAATAAGTGTTGGCAAAGATGCAGAGAAATTGGAACCTTCAGATACTGGTGGTTGGAATGCACAATGGTGCAGTTACTTTGGAAAAGTCTGAAGTCTGGCTGTCCTTCAAGTAGAGTTAACTATATGACTCAGCAATTCTACTCTTACCTGAGGGAAATGAAAAGATATGTCATGCAAAACTAATACACAAATGTTCATAGCAGCACTATTCATAATAGCCCCTAAGTGGAAACAACACAAATGTCTGCCAATTGATGAATAGATAAATAAGCTGTGGTATATCCATCCAATGGAATATTATTTGGCAATGAAAAGGAATGAAATGTTACAATATGGATGACCCTTGGAAACCTTACGGTGGGTGAAGAGATGCCAGTCAAAAAGGACCACCCATTTTATGATTATATGTATAAAGTGTCAAGTATAAGCAAATCTAGAGGCAGGAAATAGATCTGTGGCTGCCCAGGGCTGGGTAAATGCAGATTTGAGGGAGTGTTGGCAAACTGGTGTGGGATTTATTTTTGAGGTGATAAAAACATCTAAAAATGTATTGTGGTAAAGGTTGTACAATTCTGTGAATATACTAAAAATGACTGAACTATCCTCCTAAAATGAGTGTGTATTTTATGATATGAATTTTGTCTTAGTAAAGCTATTAAAGAAGTCCCCTTCTAGGATAGCTCTCAGAACACTGAAGGTGATCATTATTTATTTTAAAGTAACTTTATTAAGGCTAAGTGCCCCAATTAAGAAAGAAAGAGAAAGAAAAGAAAGAAGAAAGAAAGAAAGAAAGAAAGAAAGAAAGAAAGAAAGAAAGAAAGAAAGACAAGGAACCCCAGATACTAAATGGCACATACTTTTACCTACTTTCTGTTTTGGAGACCAAGAAACCAAAGTAGACTGAGTTTTGGGGCTGGCCTGACTCCCCCACCTCCACTCCCTGCACTAATAGAGAGGAAGGAGGTAAGGTGAAGACATCAGACAATCTGGTAATTACTTGGTTTTGACTTCGGAATTGGTATGACAGTGTCAGAGCATCATCTATCCCCAGATTGTCACTCTTCTCAGAGAGCTTTCCCTGCAATGGATGGTCTGTGACCTGGACAGGGGACATAAACACAAGAGACATGAGATAGGGCTACAGAGCATTGTTGTCCATGTACAGGACCATCCGACCATCTGTGGATAAGCAGGCTGGGAGGCTTCTCTTTTAGGACTCTTAAATTGTTTGGCAGACTAGAGCATTATCTAATCTCACAAAATTGCACTCTTCAGGCAGTCTCCTGATGAGTGCCCAGGAATTCTCAGACTGTTGGGACACCTATATTGGGAGATGAGTAGGATTCAATGACCTTAATGGCCCTTTAAGCCCCCAAATCTCTATGATTCTATATAATTAGTTACATAACAATATTTATTCTGAATACAAATCCACAAAAAAATCAATTAAGTTTTCCACTTTTAATGGGCAGTAGATTATAAGGAAACATACACTGATATCAAAGATTCATCTGTATAAAACAATCTCCAAGCAATTTTATGTAGTCAACATAGATTTAATGCAATTAGAGTAGAATGAATATTATAGTTTATAATCTTGCCCTACCTCTGCCCTTGTGTTAGAAACTACAGCCACCACCACAGGTGTCTGGGCCTCAGTTTCTCTATGTATCTAGGGTCAGTCTTTTAAAATCTTTGTGTCTAATAGTCTGTGAATCCCTGCTCCTCCACTTCCCTTTAGAGCTCTGGACAAGGAGAACTCAGCCCAATACTCACAGCCTTCTATGCAACCTAGGGTTTGAATGGCATATGTACTATATTTAATGCCAAATATATACTGTGAAGTTTGTATAGTAACCCGCAGTTAAATCAAAGATTGAATTAGCCAGAAAGCTCAGTTCCTGGCCCTCCCCCCATCTACCCCCAGCCTTCTCCATGGACTCAGCTGTTTGTCTGGGTTACCAACCCTCAGGACATCATAGTCTCAGCTTCCTGCCACTGTTCTTCCAATGGTGCCACACAGTCCAATTACCAAATCCTGCCCACCATCCAAGATGCAGCTCAAGTCAGGACCTCTGAGACCCACAGACCACACACTGGGCACTTTATATACACTAGTTGTTAGCTGGGATGTTATTCATGCCTTCTCCTCATCTGTAAGCTCTCAGAGGACATACTGCTTATGACCTCCATAAACACTTGAGAATCAATGGCTCATGGTGAGGTGGCAATGGTGAGGTGCAGCTAGCCAGTGAGCCATCTGTTTACCATCAGCACTGGCCTCAGCCTTGTGAGGGCAGTACATTCCAGTCCTTAGTCCTGTGAGAACATAAAGAAAACTCAAGGGAAAAAAAACAGGTCAGTAAAAAGTAATTGACAAAAGTCAGCAAGAAGCCTCTCAAAGAACAAGCTAAGGTATATCTATGGAAGCTTATCTGAGGTCAAGGTAAGCTTATCTGACCAAAGACAAAGACTAACGTCAGACACCAGGAAGCACTCCCTGAGAACTGCCCAGTCCCTCTAGGAAGGCATGCACTCTCTTAGCTGGAAATCTGTTTGAAATGAGTGGAGCATTCTATTTCTCAGACACAAGAATGCAAGTCTTTACAGAGGTAGGTGGCCTCTCAGAAAATCCATCCTTCTCAATGATTCCGAATCCTCAGCTCCAGCCCCTAATCATGAGGTGTGAGCCCAGTGTAACTTATAAATTATTATTTTTTTAAGTTGCAGAGTCTTCACAGAATCAAATTAGTCAGAGCTGCAGTGGGCCTAAGAGGTCACCTAGTCCTGTCCACTCATCACACAGGTAAAGGACAGACAGTTTTTGAGACGGTCCCATGATCCTGCTTCACTTCTCTCATACCGATTCAAATGCACCACACATTCTGAATTAAGATATAGACACACGCAGGCAGCACCCAGGACTAAAAATGAAGTTTATGCATTATAAAAAAAATAAAAAAAAAAAAAAACAAACACCTGCCTCACAAGTACCATCTCACATTATAATCCTAGTATGTATTCCCTAACTAGCACCTGCCCAGCCTCCTACAAGGTGTTGGTGAACAGGAAAGACGAGGAATACAAAGGTGAAAACCACACACAGTTCCTGCCCTCCTAGCTTATCTCTCTGGTTGGCAAGGTAATAGGTTAACACATGAAAAATTAAAATCATATTATCGGGGAAAAATATAAGTTCAGGGCAACAGCAGAAGGTTTGTATGAAGGCTCTACATGACAGGTTGTTTGCAAAAGAAACTGAGAAGAGAGCAGGGTTAGAAGCTGTGAGGTCCAACTGGGCTGGACCCAGAGAAAGCTTCCTCCAAGTAGGTAGGGCAGCAGCCTGCCCTGGAAGGTGATTGGATGAGATGTGCATCTTCAAGGAAGTGGTAGTTCATACGCACAGAGCCTCACGGCAGGTAACACAGTGCTGACATCTGAGTTCCCTCCCTTGGGGAGAAATGCTACTCAACATTTTGACCTTATCTCTTGGATAGCAGAATAAGGGAGTGAGAAAAATTCTTTTTTTGCTTCCTAACAGGAGGTTAATCAGCCATCAGTAATGCCTTCATTTGGCTGACACTGGCCCATCCCACTACCTTCTACCTATCCCATCCACCTAAATGCAACCATGTTTTTCTTGACATTTCTCATTTGTGTGTGTGAGGTGGGGGGGGAGGGTGTGCATGGTGTGTGTGCACATATGTGTACAGACCATACTGGGCATGCATGGTTCCATCCACAACTCTTAAGGTTTACTTTCCAACTTCTGGGCATCAGTTGCAATTACAGTGCAGTCAGAGGCAGAAAAGAGATAGGCTAATTAGTCATTGTCAATACTGGTCCCTACTTTCCAGATGAGTTTTTTGAACAGCATAGCTGAGAATAATTTGTATCAGATTGTATTTCCTTGTTGTGTCACTGAGAAGATTTATTTGGCATCATGGTCACTGTACATAAATATCCTAGAAGCGATGAGGGGTATAACTGAATGGCACAGATTCATTCATTAGTATTCGTCAAATTACGTACTGAACATCTATACCAGTATGTAAATTGCACTGAACTCAAAATATTAAGTTTCTGGGGGCTCTTTAATAACTTCCATAGTGCCCTAAACTTGGCCAGGACTTTTCTGGTCACCTGCACATAAACAGAATGCATAGTTTCACTTCTAGAGACTACAACTGGAAAATTCAACATTATCTAATTCCTTGAAATTCCACTGGTCAGGTGGCTTTCTAATGGCAACCCAGAGCTCTGTGTTTACTCAGACTGATGGTTCACCCAAAGGGACTCTGCATTCATGAGCTGATAAATCACAGCCACTGGCTGGGATTAACCAGCCACATCTTTATGACACCAGAATGTGTCTCTGCTAGAGTCACTAGTCTGCCTGCTGTAGGGAGGCCCCCATTTGCCTCAGAAAGGGCAGTGATTTCAAACACTCAGAAATGTAAGGAATCATCAAGAGACAAAGGGATGCTTGGTCACAGCTATGCATAGCCCTCCTGGAGGCCCTGTTGTGTGCTTTTCCTCAGCCCTCATTTCCTATTTTTGTTCTATTAATCCCTGATTCTGTATACATCTTAGTTAACTAGTTCAATAGGTATGCTACAAATATACTTCCACTTTAATACACACATTAATAAATAAGTCACTCTTTTTTTTTTTTTCTTTTGGCCAGGCATCATGCTATCAGTGCAATTATTTACATAATTGTTTCATTTACTCCTCTCAAAAATTCCTAGGAGGAACGTAGATATTTTTAATCCTATTTTAGGGATGACTTAACAGAGTCACTTGCCCAAGGTTACAAACTTCACAAGAAAGCTAGGACTCAATCTCTGGACTTATTGAGTCTAATGCACTGTTTTCCTTCCTATCAGCTGACCTTTCTGGACCAGTATCTTTTCTGTTCATGAGTACAGTTTATGCCATAAGACTTCCTGAATCCTAATTCCATCTGAGGTCTCTACAAAAACTAGCAGATATCCTTTGAAACTTAGAACTTGTTAAGGAGAGGGAACTGAGAAATGTTTCACCCAAAGGAAAGGAATGAAGGGTGATATCCGTGATCACAATGAATGCTGCGTTTTCAAATAGCTTTTGACAAAAGATCTGCGTGAATTTGTAACTTAAGAAAAATCTACATATGAATCCTCCTAGTATTGCTGCCAGTGTAGTCAAGTCAACGCGATGATTCAACATTTGCTTGATGATGCTTGTGCACTGGACCCTGTCAGAGGATGAAGCCCCGCCCAGGGTGACTTTCCAGAGGAAATGAGGGAAATAAAGAAGTTGACCCCCCATGTTTCCAAGTCTTGGGCTTCCTTCTTTGGAGATGATGACAGCTCAGGAGCATCTAAACACCCCACGATTTTTCTCTGCATCCAAGATACCAGATCCATTTTTGATTCCCAAATCACAAAACTGATGTGGTCTGTGGACACTGACAGCAGTACAGTGACTTCATCTCTCACCTCCTTTTGGTTCTTAAGACCTAAATTTTTCACCCATCCTCTTTAAAGTGAAAACCCACTTCCAGAAATACTAACACCAGCTCCCGGTGGAAGGTCAGTCACAAAACAGTTCTGATCAAATGCTCAGAGAAATGGGGCTGGGGACGGATCCTTTCTCCAGACTTTCCACAATTCGGAGGCGCAAGCATGGCCAGCTGAGACTTTTAACCGTATTAACAGAGCACAGATGCAAAGCAGCTGAACCCCTGCAGGGAATTTAGCTGCCCAAGGAGTTCCTGGCTAAAGACAACAAAACACGAATGAGGAGAAATGTGGCCCCGAGTGCTGGGGACAACAAGGCAAACGTTGTTCCAGAAGGAACCCTTCTGGAACCATCCTTCTCACCACCAGAAGATCTCAACACTTCACAAGTAGTTTGTTCCACTTGAATGTACACAAGCACCAGCTCGCCACCATGAGCGCTAGTCTGAGCAGCACATGCTCATGCATCCAGTAGTCCCCTGTCGGGCCTTGGTGCTCAGGCCCCTCACTCTCACCCCCGCCCTGCACCCCTCCCGCAGTTACACCCCACGCACTTTCACAATCCTGACAGTCTACCTGCAGTTCTCAGCAGCAGTTGCCTGTCCGTGCATCTTGTCACCCCAGGCAGACTGGAGGTGCCTCGTGGACAGGCCAGTCTCAGTCGTCGGTCCATCCCCCCACTGTGCCAGCCCATCCACCCCGCTTTAGGATGGCTTCTGGGTCAGTACAGCCAGTGGTGCTGAGTAGCCATGCGGTGCGGCATTCCCCACAGCTGGGAGAGGAAGCGCACCTTGGCCAACCTCTCCTGTGGGAAGAAGGGAAGGATGTGTGGAGAAGGCTCTGGGGTGTGTAGGGGCAACACGCCCTGTCCATCCCCCCCCCCTCCCCCACCTCCTCTCCTCACTGGAGAGGAAACTCAGGAGCTGGTGCATGTAGGGAAAAGCCTTCTCTCCTCAATTTTCCAAGAAGATGGTGGGGGTGAGGCAGGAGAATGAGACCAGGTTCCTCAGAACACCCAGTCCGTAGCTCACCAGGCCTCCTTCCCCTCTCCCTCTGCTCCGCTCAGTGGGCTGAATCCCAGGCAGGTGACGCACAGCCACAGTACTGATGAACATTAGGGGCACCCTGCCAGGACAAAGTCCACCAAAATGAAAAAGAAAGGAAAACGTCCCAACCAAGAGTCTGTTACGGACTGGCTCTGGAAATAGCTACAAAATCAGAGCAGGGGGCAGGGAGCAGGGGTGGGCTCTGTCCACGTGCTCGGTCATCTCCTGAAGTCCCCGCTGGGCCGGGGCAGGCCTCTCAGGCGCCAAGCACCCCCGACCCAGGGCCCCACTCTAAGCAGGCCGGAGTAGAGGCCTGCCGTGGCCCTGGCTGGGTCTGGGCTCAGGCCCCCGGCCGGCCCCTCCTGGAGCTCAGAGGCCAGGCGAGCCCGGTGTGCAAAAGCAAACAGGCCCGGCTGCCCTTTGGACCTTTTGCAATTCGCCCGGCGCGCTCTCTCGAAGCCAGGGCGCTGCGGCCTGGGCGGGCGGCCCGGTATAAATGGGCCGCGGGCGCTGGCCGCGCATTCCTAGCTCGGGTGCGGGGCTGCTGCCTGCGGGTGCCCGTCCCTGAGCAGCCAGCCAGCCCGCCCGCCGGCCTCCCGCGAGGCGCAGCGAGGGAGCCGCCCACCCCGTCGGCATGGGCCCGCCGAGGCCCACGCTGCTGCTGCTGCTGCTGGCGGCCGCCGGCGCCTGGGCGCGTGAGTGGGGCGGGCCGGCGTGCGGGCGCGCGGGGCTGCGTCCTCGGGGAGGGGGCCGGGGGCGCCGGGGACCCAGAAAAGGGCCGGCGGGGCCTCATCCTAGCGCAGCACGGTGGGGGGGCGGGGAGAGCACGGGCTGGGGAGCGGGTTCTCCAGGAGCCGCTTCTCCTCTAAAAGCTGGAAGACCCCTGCGGTGCCCCTCCCGGTGAGACGCTGGGGCCCATCATCGGAAGACGGGAGAGACCACCAATGTCTTTCTCCTTTTCTTACAGAAGACGAGGTGCTGGAAAACGTCAGCCCCAGCTGCCCAAGTAAGGCGCTTCCCCACTGGGCAGGGAAGGGCGCCCCCACCCCCCAGCCCACCCTGCTGCACGCCAGCTCACTAAAATGCTGGGATGCTGGGATGGGTGTGCACTGCTCTGAGCCCCAGGAAGCCAGTTCCTGGGGCCTCTGCCCACCTCCAAAGGAGCTCAATTCTCTTCTCCTTGCTGTTCTATTCTGTCCCAAAAGCATGGCCTAGGGCAGGGTGGGGAAGGAACTGTCATGCTGTGGGCCCGTGGACACTTTAAAGAGACATCACCATCTGTTTATCGGTGGCTAATCATTAATTCGAAACATATGAGGGTGAGGAAATGCTGACTTTAACCTTTGTGCAGAAGCCAGCCCCCCGGTCCTTCATATTTACCTGACCTCTCGGGGTCAAAGGAGCTGGCCTTGCGGTGGTACTCAGTGTTTTCCTGAGAGCGGGAGGCTGGCCTCCGATGGGGCAGCACTGCCATCTTGTGTCCATCTCGCGTCACTGCATCTGTGCTCATGCCCCAAATGTCCTTTTTCTCAAATTGTTAGGCAAATTCCTCTCCAGCACGATGGAAACCTCCAGATACTCCTCCCTGAGGTTTTCTTAAGACAGATACTCCTAAAACTTAATGAACTCTGCCTCATGGATTTGTGAGAACCAAAAAAGAGCCACAGAATTGTGGTATTTTCAAGCTGGAAAGGTATTAGAGGTATTTGCTGGTTTCTCTTGTAGACTTTCTGAGCCCCATTGTTTAACGCTCCCCTCCTTTCACCTCAGAGGATACATCCAAAATACCATCAAATGTAAACATTATCCTCAATGAAACACAGTGGGGAAGTTAAATCTGTAAAGGGAAAGTATAATGCAGTCAATTAAAAATAATTTGAGTCTAGGCATACCTGGGTGGCTCAGTTGGTTGAGTGTATGACTCTTGATTCAGCTCAGGCCATAATCTCATGGTTCCTGAGTTCCTGCTTGGGATTCTCTCTCTCTCTGCCCCTGCCCCCCCCCCTTTCTGTCTCTCTCTCGCGCTCTCTAAATAAATAAATAAACTTGAAAATAATAATTTTAGTTTAATTACCATTTTTTATGATCTGGGCCACTGCCCTTCTCTTCCCAGAGTTGACTATCCTTGGGGGAGTTATCTGCTACGTAGTTGACCTATTTCTCCCCATTTTAGAAGGAGCAACTCGATTCAAGCACCTCCGGAAGTATGTGTACAACTATGAGGCTGAGAGTTCCAGTGGTGTTCCTGGGGCCGCTGATGCAAGAAGTACCACCAGGATCAACTGTAAGGTATGGAGGGAGAGGAGGAGCACCCGGAGGCACGGAGTCCACGGCTGAGCAAACCCAGCTTATGCTAGGACTGCTGTGACCTCAAAGTGCAGGGACTGGCCCTCAGTTTGCAAGTCAGCCACTTTGCTGAGTTGTCTGCCACAGAAAATTTTGCCAACCAGATTTATTTTTCCATTCGTTTGCAAGATGCCATTGGAATAGATATCTAGACTATCAGCATTGCAGGACGGTAGATTTAACATGATGAGAGAAGCCCAGTGGGTGAGCCAAGGGAGGTGGGCATCTCAGGAAAGCATTCTGGAGTGCAGTTTTGATACTCTAAGCCAAACAGTGTCTTTGCTAAAAGGAAAAAGAAAAAAAAAAATTAAACATGCAGTTTGTTCTTGAATAAAATTTTACCTGTGGTTCAGATGACTGTATTCATGCCCATGTTGATATGGAACGGATCTAAGGGCCACTATTGGGATTTGTGTTGGGGAAGAAAAGTCAGGCTGAGACATTGACCTCTTCTTTCTAGGGCCCCGTAGTCTGTGCTGTCGACTAAGGTAGCCATTAGTCACATGTGGCTATTTAAATTGAGTAAAACTTAAAATTCAGTTTCTTAGTCACCCTAGCCACATTTCAAGTGCCCATGGCTAGCAGCTTTTATGTCAGACAGCACAAATATAGAACATTTCCATCATTGCAGAAAATTCTTTAACAGTGCTAGATGACAACTAGGGATCTCCATACACGCCAGCTCTACGAGAAGCTCTGAAGAGGCCCTAATAGATAGATACAAACAATGGGGTCTGGGGCGGGGGGGGGGGGTGGTGGTGACATTAAGGAAACATTTGGTGTTGAAACCAATGATAGCCTGCTTCCTGCTTCCTGTTGGTCTTCCTCTTGCTCCCAGGCTTCATTCCCTCTAACCAGTCATGCCTCTTTAGAACCAATACAAAAATAAGTCCTCCTTTACATGCACAGGGGCAGACTTAAAAAACTTGGTACCTCAGAATGCAAAAAAGACCCAAAATCGGACTAAGTCTGTTGATTCATGGGGGACCCAGAAGGCATGTTAAAGACCCACGTGGCGTGGGGAGCAGGTATCACAGTCCCCAGTGGATTGCCTGTAGTGTCCTGATTAAAGAGTAAGGCCTGGGCTGTGGAGGGGCTCACATTCTTGGTGGAGAGTCTTCAGGTGCTGCTATCCTCTTCCCAGGTTGAACTGGAGGTGCCCCAACTGTGTAGCTTCATCCTCAAGACAAGCCAGTGTGCGCTGAAGGAGGGGTATGGCTTCAATGCCAGGGGGAAGCCGTTGCTGCACAAGACCAGCAACTCTGAGGAGTTTGCTGCTGCCATGTCCAAGTAAGGCACGGGCTTGTGTAAACTTCTGACTCTGGGAGTCGCTGCATGTATTGTGCATATACGTGTGTGTGTTGCATGTGTGTGTGTGTCCAGTGAGGGATGAATCTATGTGTTTATAGGAGGCATGTGTGTGAGAATAAGTATTTTATGTATTCACCACGGATCAGGGAATTGCTAAGTTGTCACAAAAATCAGAAAGAGGAAGCATTATTTACCCTCCCCTAGTGAAGTTCCCCTAATTATCATTTAACTGTGTTTCTCAAATAATTTCATGCTTTAAAACTCCTTGAGACAGGAACCTAGTGCTCTTCGTTGGGGAAGAGGGGGTCCAGCAGGATTTGTTGGTGTGGCTACTCATGGTGGTGCGGGGTCTGTTCAGCATGGAGACCAAGCCCAGTCTCTAGTCTAGAGCGTTCTGCTGGTGCACGCTGACCAGGCCATTCCTGGTGTTTACAGCTGGTGTGTCTTCTGACTGATCAATGTCTATGTGACACCAGTTGTTAAATATTTTGAACATCACCCCTGCCTCCAGTCCGAATCACAGCTGATGGTGTCCTAAGTGTGTGCAAATAAATACAAGCAGTGATAGAGGTTCGTTGATCTGGTAGCACCAGGAGCTCTCTTTCCATCTTCAATTTGTTACACATTAGACATGAAAGCCAGTCCTTCCTCTGCAGAGTAAGCCTTGAGGCTTCTGACTCCCACCAATAGTTTTTCTAAGACCTAAATGTGTATGAGGGAGAGGGATGCAGTGACAGGAGGGACTAGGAGTTACTTTTTGGTCCTTATCTCTCTCCGAACAAAAGGGACTCCTGCTCTTGATCACCACAAGGCTTTCCAAGCCCACATGGCTGTGTCTGAAACTGTCAGTGAGGATGTCGAGCTGTAGGAGATGTGCCTGGCCCCCTTCTCTTCCTGCTGACTTAACTAGAAAAGGTGCAGCCCTGAATCCCCAAAAGGGAGTCCCCAGAGGGAAGTCCCTAAGATCATAGTTGACATGGGCTTCAGACACGATCTGAGACCACATACGAGTGACTGCCCAACAAACATATGAGTAGAAGCTCAAATTCGCTAGTAGTCAGGAAGTGTAATTAAGGTAACAACAAGGTATTTATCACCTTATGCCCATAAGACTACAGAAATTTAAAACAGCTACAGCACTTGTTGCTGGCAGGCCTCCGAGGAAAAGTGTACATATGCATTGGTGGTAGAAATGAGAGCCGATAGTCAATAGCTATTATAATTAAAAATACTTATTGCCTTTGACACAGCAATTTCAAAACTCTGGGATTCTAGCCCGTGAAAAGAAAAGCAGTAGTATATGCATAAGGATGTTTATTTCAGTGTTGTTCGTGTGGGGAAAAAAAGATCCAGAAATAAAGTGAATGCCACTAAGTAGGAGAATGTCTGAATAAATTATATATAACCATAAAATGGGAATGCTCTATAGCTTTTAAAAAAAAAATCTGTTAGAGCTTTACCAAACGAGTCAAAGGATTTCCATGGAGTATAATTAAGTGAGAAAAGCAAGAAAGAGAAAAATGTGGAAAACACAATGTCGTTTGTATAAAACAAGCAATGAAAAAAATCTTTATGTGCAAATGCTTCCACCCCCACACCTCTGTATGGGATTGCCTGCGTGTGGAGATAGAAATGAAATACCCAGTGGGTTGTTCCTTGAAGAGCACGTCAGCAGAGACTGATGTGGGTGGCAAACAGATACGGGATGCGTGAGTCAAGCGAAAACAGGTAAAGAAGTAAAAGAATGCCAAAAATATACACATATTTCTATACTTTTTTGAAAAATGTGTGTATATGTGTAGGTACATTTGTAAAGAAAAGATGCAAAATGAAAAAAACGGTAAGAAAAAAAAAAAGGAGGCTGCAAAGTGATCCAGCTTACGTCCAACAGGCTCACAGTGGAGAAAAGACACTTCCGTGACCACACTCTCTCTGGAACAGGTACGAACTCAGGCTGGCCATTCCTGAAGGGAAGCAAGTTTTACTTTACCCAGAGAAGGAGGAGCCTAAACACATCCTGAACATCAAAAGGGGCATCATTTCTGCCCTCCTGGTTCCTCCAGAGACAGAAGAGGATGAGCAAGTGTTGTTTCTGGTGAGAGCTCAGAGAGTGGGTAATAGTGGCCCTTTGAACTCCTCTTCACATATTTGAGCCAGGTCCCACTGTGTATGTAGAGTGGGTTATTCATGTGGCTCCATGGCTTGCTACACAGTACCCAAGGCTCCCCCTCTCTCCTGGGCTCACTGGTGGATCCTCGTGAACAGGCTGAGCAAGTTGGCTTCATTTGAAAGCAGTATTTGAGGAGTCCTGGCCACCCTACTCTTTTGTTTGATTTTTTTCTATCCCCACCAGGTGTCACAAAGTAAAGCCTGTGTGTGTTTTCAACACAGAAAATAATTGAATCTGTTGCCAGCCTCTCTTAAGAATTTCAAGTTTCAATCTGAGAGACAATTCAATTTACTTGAGCCCCGGGAACATTTCTGAGCCCTTACTGAGTTCTAAGTTCTATGCTATACCACACTTGGAGAAGACAGAGATGTATCCTGCAGAAGCCTTTCCTCAGGGAGTTCTCGTGGTCTGGGGAGAAAACCAAGATACATTAAATACAAGGCAGATTGGAATACATGCCGTAAATGAGCAATAGAGAAAATGATCTGAGAGCCCAGAATAAAAAGTCAGAGTTAGCTGGGTCCTGGGAGGCCAAGCTGGAGTGCATCAGAACCAGAACCACTCTTAACTGGCTTTCTTACTCTGCCTCTGGCCAGCCAGGCAGCAGCAATGCCCACACTCTGCCTAAGAGGAAGAAAGTCCCCTCCCTGTCCATATGGCTCCTGCCTTTTCTCCAAGGCTCCTTTCCCACCCCCTCTGAAGCACCTAAGGCTGCTTTCGCACATCCATCGGATAAACCTGTTGTCTCTTCTGCTCGCATAGGATACTGTGTATGGAAACTGTTCCAGTGACTTAACTGTTAAAACAAAGAAGGCAAATGTGGCAACAGGAATCTCCATCGAAAGAAACCTGGAGAAGTGTGATCGCTTCAAGCCCATTAGCACAGGAGTTAGCCCACTTGCTCTCATCAAAGGCATGGTAAGTTTCACACCCACATCGCTCCTTGCACTGAGCACAGTCCTCTTGGTTATTAAAATTCTGGAATGTTAGAGCAGGTACGAATCTCAGAGAAGATCCAACCCAGCCTCATCTTCATACAGATTTCAGCAGGAAACTGAGGACCAAACCAGGAAAGGACTGATAGAGGCCACATGGCCTGTTATTAATTAAGTCAAGACAAGAATCAGGTTCCTGACTCTCAGCCCAGAGCTCTGTCTTTCTTGCCGTTATTCTGTCACTGGCACCAAACCTTCTGCCATCGATGGAGAATAATGACTGTCCATCCATGAGAAGGTTCTAGGGCTTAATGTAGGGCAGCAAAGCCACTTGCCACTCTTTCCTATAAGAGAACTGGATGTCCCCCCACCTCTAGGCATCTGACCTCTGAGGAAGCCCCAAGACCTGTGTTCTGCTCTCCTCTCCCTCACTCCCATGGAGTGACATTACCAAGACCATTCTAGTGTCATTTCCTTTCATCCCATATACAACCCTGATCAATACCTGGCCCCTCTGCTTCTTGTCTAGGCCACCCCCTTAGTATTAACCTTCTCTGCTGTCACCTTAACAGGGCTCATGCAGCACCACATTACCAGAGCTTGCCCAATGCCTTGTAATATCTTGTGGGACGTGAATCACAGCTTATCTCAGTAAATTGGAAGGTCTTGAGCAATCACTGCCATGCTTGGCAATGTTCCTGGTCATTGTCCTTGGGGCCAAAAATAGGGCATCTGATGACAAGAGCCACAATCAAAAGAGGCCAAGGCACTGGCTTATCTTGAGCACCTGCTGTATGCTCAGACTTACTCTAGGCAGCACTGAGGGTCAGAGACAGTGGCAGATGAACCATGGATTTTTCCCCTCAGGGTACTTACAGTCTAATACAGGAACAAGTTTCCTACACATGCCAATAAAGGACAATAAATGGCATACTTGATAAAGTTATACACTGAACAGTACAGACAAGCAATCCTAACTCCAACCAGGAAGGAGAAAGCAACTATTCAAACAGCTCACTGGGCAGAGCTGTTGGCAGATCCACTTAGAAGAAATGGTGGGCAAGCATCAATCAGTCTAGACCCAAAGATTCGTGGAGGATGTGGAGCATGAACCTGAAAGATACAAAGGATGTAAAAGTGCAAGAGAGCCTTAAGGACAGGCTTCTAGGCAAAGAAAACTTAAGAAGCAGTAGTTTGTCGAGTGTCAATGTGCAGTGGGTGAGTATGCATACAATACCAGGTTATATACACTTTGTACAGGATGAGAGGTCCATCGGGGTGGAATAAGAAGAGTACAGCTTGACTCAGCTTGGCGTATGCCAAGTTGCTGCATCCTTTTGTCTCAATGTCAAGTACCAAGTTCCCTTCTTTAACTGAGTTTATCTAGTGGTGCAGAACTCCCATCTCCCATCTTCCTCGAAGGTAAATGTCCCTTGCAGAAGAATCAGGTTCAAGCCTCAGGAACTGATCAAAATGCTTTTCCCGATCCCATTCACAGATCGGCCCCTTGTCAACTCTGATTAGTAGCAACCAGTCCTGCCAGTACACTCTGGACCCCAAGAAGAAGCATGTGTCAGAAGCCATCTGTAAGGAGCAACACGTGTTCCTGCCTTTTTCCTACAAGTAGGTTACCTTCTGCACCCTGATTCATCACTTATGGAGTCGGTGTAAGATGAGTGCTTGTCGGGTGCCCTGTTGTAGGTGAGGCTGTGCCTGGAGGAGGCTATGAGGAGCTACAGAGCACAGCCCATCCCTGTCGCCATTTTCAAGCAAACAGAAAATTCAGCAGGAAAATCTTAGGCATGCAAAATAATTTGATATCAACAAAATGTATCTGAGACCCAGACTTTAAGAGTTAGAACAGTTTTATGGAGGATTTGAGATGGGGACCAGAGACTTGGATATACCAATCCATTTTGAAACCTGATCCATCAACTTGTATTTACTGAGTAATTGCTTCATTCTTGGCATTGTGCTGAGGGTAATACACAGGAATTTCAAGGCACAAATTAGTCCCTATACTCTGGGCACTCCAGACTGGTGAGAGGTGTAAGGTACAGATGTCCTTCTGAAAGAAAGACAGCTAGCATGTCCAGGTGGAGGTAGGTGGTGTTCATTGGCGGGCGAGGGGATCAAAGAGGCTGAATTTAATGGTTTGAAAAATAGGCAGGATTTGGGTAGAAATGAGACGAGGGAAACACTCAACATGAAAAGAACAGTGCGCTCTGAGGAGCTGACCATCCATGACATGATGTACTTCCTTTGTTACCAGGAATAAGTATGGGATGATGGCACAGGTTACACAGACATTGAAACTTGAAGAAACACCTAAGATCAACAGCCGCTTCTTTGATGAAGGTAAGATTTTAGGTGCACACAGTTGCCAGGGCTGGGAAGTCTGCCCAAGAAACACCATGTATCATGGCTTAGCTTCTTGCTGGGTCCTAGGAAATGTCTGCTGACTAATGAGTCCAGCAGGCTTTGGTGTTCTGGCTCTGGGCCACTCTAGTGAGCAAGCATGTTCCTTTCAGAATGTCAAGTGGTGATGGGACAAAAGAAAAGGAGAAGTGTCCCAAAGCTACCCAGATTTTCAGAAATAGGAAATTGGCCTCCTAAGTCTACCTTTGGTATATCTGACAACTTTATACACCCAGTAATTAGGCCTGGAACCTGGATGAGGTAGGGAAGTGGGAGAGGGCGTTTGGGGTCAGGAATCCATCTTTAGAGTAGGAAGGAGCCTTAGCGATCTCTAGTCCAACTCTAGCCCTGCATTTGTCTTGTATTTAAATCTGTCTTATGCATTCCCTCATGTGGACTTTCATACCCACTGTACAGAGGGGAAAATGGCACATGGAGAGGTCTGTGATGTACTCAAGGTCTCTGAATATTAGAAGTGATGCAAAATGAGCCCCCATGTCTAGTCTAAGTCAGGACTCTTTCCATGGTACCACATTTCCCTTGTTATTCCCCCACATTTCCCACATTAACACATATGCTGGCATGGGTCAGAGCAGGGTGATGGAGGAGACACAGAGGGTCATCCCCCCATAAGCTGATCCCTCTGGAAAAGATGGCAGGTGAGCACCAGTGGGTCTAGCC